>NC_092159.1:13974500-14144500 GCF_045791955.1 Oncorhynchus clarkii lewisi
ACGGGAATGTTTTTTATCCAAAAATGTAAATACTGCCCCCTAGTCGTAAAAGGTTAAGTGAGCTTATTTTCTCCTTCTGCAGATAAGAGTTGTGTCTCCGGTAACTTGCTTCTATTCTGGTTAAACAGAACTTTCAACAGTGCATAGATAACAATAACCTAGCAAATTCCACAGGTTGTCACGCAACTAATAAAGCCTAATGTTTGCGCAAGATCAGCTGCCTACCTGGCGCTGGTCAGCACTCCAAGCTGGGCACAGTGAGCAGTTTGACTAGGCTTGGTTGTTCTGCATGAAAAATAACTTGTAGGTCAATGACTGTCAACACAGTAACAGGCTCAGTTTGACACTGAAGGAGAGGTCGCGTCAGTTGTCACAAAATATGAGAGGTATTTTCAGAAGGTAAAAACTAATATGAGCAGAACATTGTAGAGAACCGGCATTCGTTACGTTTGACTACATTTTCTGACCGATGAATGCTACATTTGAATCGGTTCTGAATCGGCTACAGTCTTATCTTAATCATTTGAATCAGTCTTATCTGAATCATTTGAATGGGGAACGATGCGTATCGGTGACTTGTTACATCCCTACTGCCTGGTGTTTGTTTTGGCTGGCCCACAGTCTGATGAGAATGTCCATGGCTCATTACCAGGGGACATTGGAATGGTGTGGGACAGAACGACGGCTGCTTCTGTTGTCACTCAAAACATTTCTTTGTGTCTGCTCGTGTTATATATTGGATAGCATGCATGTGATGTTCTGAACAATGCTGATGAAGCTTCTAATATAAAACTGTATGCCATGGCATTGTTGAATACTCGTTTCTGATTGGCTTGAAGGGCATTCTAGAGTGTGCATTATTCCCCTATAACACACAGTATATCAGCATGGTGGTATGTAATGGCTTTAGTTCATTCTTACATGTTCTATGTTTGAGCTGCTTTTAAAAGCAAGCTAGGACTGATGGTTTGGTTAGCGTAATTACCAAGTCTTATTTGTTTGGTTACCAAGGCAACTACTGTAGCTATCTAGTTAACTAAGCTACTTCAGTGGAGGCTAAACACATTTCTACATACAAATACAAATGAACACATTTGTAGCTGCAAATGTGTTAAATTATAGCCATGGTATAAAAGAGGTAGTCAACTCTGGGTTCTGTGCGTCCTCTGGAAAAGAATGCAACTCCGTGGACGGTCAGTTTCACTCCGCGGACGGTCAGTTTCTCTCCGCGGACGGTCAGTTTCACTCCGCGGACGGTCAGTTTCACTCCGCGGACGGTCAGTTTCACTCCGCGGACGGTCAGTTTCACTCCGCGGACGGTCAGTTTCACTCCACGGACGGTCAGTCTCTCCCCCCTCCCTTTTCCATTGGACGCATTGCCCCTCATTGATTATCCCTTATGTGTTGCATTCAATTGAACATAAGTTCAGAAGAACCTCTCGTCTTCTCTCAGCGGAGTATTCAGAATGACTTTAGGGGAGCACAATAAGACAATGAGACACAATACCAAAGTCGTGACTTCACATTGACAGCTGTTTTTGTCTTTTGGCCCAGGCTTTAGTACTCTCACGTGCTTGGGCCTACATCCTTCATGGCGTGTGAGAGCATAGTTTGCCCCAATTCTCCTCCGACCATAGCAACAACAATACCCACCCTCCCTGTTGTCAGGCCTTGCAGCCAGGCCCAAACTGACCCTAGTTGGGCTTCATCCCAAATTGCAACATATTCCCTATATAGGGCACTACCCTATCAGCTCTGGTCAAAAGCAGTGCACTAAATAGGGAATAGCATGTGATTTGGGACCTATTTGTTCCTAGTCAACCAACTTGATGCCTTGTAAGCTTTTCTTGGCTCAGAAAAGCAGCTTAAGGGACTTGATCTTTGGTCTGGCGAGCACAGCAGAGTCAGAGTGGAGCACAGCAGAGTCAGGGTGGAGCACAGCAGAGTCAGGGTGGAGCACAGCAGAGTCAGGGTGGAGCACAGCAGAGTCAGGGTGGAGCACAGCCGAGTCAGAGTGGAGCACAGCAGAGTCAGGGTGGAGCACAGCAGAGTCAGGGTGGAGCACAGCAGAGTCAGGGTGGAGCACAGCCGAGTCAGGGTGGAGCACAGCCGAGTCAGGGTGGAGCACAGCCGAGTCAGGGTGGAGCACAGCAGAGTCAGGGTGGAGCACAGCAGAGTCAGGGTGGAGCACAGCCGAGTCAGGGTGGAGCACAGCCGAGTCAGGGTGGAGCACAGCCGAGTCAGGGTGGAGCACAGCCGAGTCAGGGTGGAGCACAGCCGAGTCAGGGTGGAGCACAGCCGAGTCAGGGTGGAGCACAGCAGAGTCAGGGTGGAGCACAGCAGAATCAGGGTGGAGCACAGCAGAGTTCAATAGGCATTTCTAGCCGTTAGCATTAGCAAAGCTAGCAAAGTTATATTCTGTTATAGGAGTTAGTTAGCGGTTAGCATAGTGTAGCATTAGCTGATCTGGCTGTGAGAGTGTGCAGGGTGAATAGAGACAGAGAACACCTGTCTCAGGAAGGGCCTGACTCTGAATGACACATCGCGTGCACTTATCCACTCACATACACAAACCTAGATGTACTGTGTACACACAGTCCTACATCAGCTCATTACACACACACACACACACACACTCCGTGGAGGAGACACAGGAGAATCTCTAGGTCATCCTCGTTACGCATGTCTTTCTGACTGCCCTACATTCTCCCTCTGCTGAGTCGCTCTGTAAGAGCACGCTGGTTTAGTGAACACACACACCCTCCAGCTGGATTAGGTGCCGGACACTCGTCCTTTCTTACCTGACCTTTGACTCCGGATATCTTTTCACCTCCTTGTTGTGCCCTTACACAGGGGATGTTTGTGTTTATACAGGATATTAGCTCGTACAGCATTCCAAGATGTGCAGGATACGGGAGGGCCAGTTTGTTTCGGGATTACACACTGATGTTTGTTTAGAAGGATAGAAATAGAAACGTGTGTTGATTTGTTTTTGGAATATCTCCCTGATAAGTCTGTAAAAAGTTTTAAAATGACACAAATTGATACCGACAGTGCTTTCAATCAAATCAACATCTCTCCCTCTTTCGCCTTTTACCACAACTGATACCTTATGTGGTGGCATTTTAACAAGCACCGCGTAACGATCGTGGGTCACGCTTCTTGACAATCCAAACCCACATCCCAAGGGGCTGTTTAGTTGGAGTGTTCCAGGACGGAATGCACTAATGTTCCGTCCTCTCCGCTACTGCTGCTGATGCTAGTCTAGATTTGTGTCCCAACTGGCACCCTATTCCCTATGGGCATTGGTCAAAAGTAGTGCACTGCATAGGGAATCGGGTGCTATTTGGAACGCACACTAGAGAAGCGTGTCAGTCGGTTAGCATTCCAGCTAACCAAATCATCCAACGTTAAAGGAAGAACTAGAAGCCTGTTGGAAATGAACCACCTCAATAAATCTGTCTGGGGTCTATATTTAGACAGCTAGAGGGGAAACTGCTCCGTTTCCACCAATCATGGATTTTTAAGGATTGTTGCCCTCCAATCAAAATGCGGTATCTTCTGACGCCATCATATCCTTCCTGGTTGGTTTGCGTGGGCGGTGGAGTGTCATTGTTTACAGTTAGTGGTCCGGAACAGGGACAGAGCTTATAGGGTCCTGGGTTGGTGAACTACTGTATCTAGACTCTGTTACAAGGCAGGGTTAAGTGGATATGCTTTTAGGCTTTGAGGCGGGGGTGGAGAGACAGCTGTGTGTGTGTGTGTGTACAGTATTAGCATAAACCAGAGCAGCGTGAGATGAGAGAGGATAGCAGGGATAGCAGAAGGACAGTTGTGCCCCAGAAGCCAACATCTGGTTGGTTGGATGTCGGAGGGATCTCCCTTGGTTTTATCTGTTTCAGCCCAAAGCGGTGTTTTAGGACAGTAAAGCCTTCTGGGTATTGGAGTTTAATCTAAAGCTCCTCTGACCTCGGGTCACTATAGAAGGGGGGGATGGAGGCATGGGAAGATAGGGAGGCATGGGACGAGAAGGAGGGATGGATGGGGAGTGATAGAGAAGAGAAAGAGATGAATGGATGGAAGAAGGTGAAGCAGGGAACGATAAAGGAAGGGATACATACGGGTCACCGTGGAGATAGAGATTGAGGAGGGAATGCCACACTTCTTGTTTTGAGTAGTAGAGGGTTTGTGGACGCCAGAATCACATGGGTCTGCTCTCTCTCTCTCTCCCGTCCCTCCCCATCTCTCCACCCCTCCATCCCTCTCTCCAGTGGACCAGATTAACAGCTACAGAGCAGAGTGATATTAGGCACGTGTGAACTAATCCATGTGTGTTAGTGATGGGCTTCAGCTCCAGCCCCTTAGTCCCAGTCTCACTGGGGCCCTGCCTGCTATAACCTCCTGGACACTGCACAGCTGGCATAGCCTGCAGAACCCCCTCCTCTACCTCTAGTCACCCCCCACTCTGACTATTTCTAACTCTCTCTCTCAATGCAAAAGGCCAAAGCAAGTGACATAGACAATAAACAAGTATCTCTCTCTTTCACATGCCTACCTCTCTCTCTTTCTTCAAGCTCTCTCTTTCTCTTTCACTCACTTGGTTTTTAGTTTTTACTGTACACCAGCTCTCTATCCCTTACATTCCACCCTCTCTCTTCTCTCGTAATGTTTCCTTCTCTTCCCTCCCTCTCCGTGTTGCTCTGTTGCCATGCGTCATTGCAGATTCCTCTCTGTGGTTTGGCATGGGTTCAGTGAACAGGCGTGATGTGAGGTGGAACAGACTACGGTGAATATCTGCCCGCCAGTTATCCTACAATTGGTTTGATTTACCAACCAACCCTCTTCTGTACGAGTGAGTGATGTGGTGCGGGGTTCCCGGATATTCCAGGTGTCCCGTGTTGATTCATCCCAGTGGTTTTGAACGCAGTTCCACTGTGGCTCCAGACTAAACAACCCAGTGGTTGTCGGGATGGATCCACAGGATGTGCTGCTCTCGACCAGCCAATCAAATCTCAAAGGAATGAAGAAGTCTAAAAAGGGAATGATTGATAGCCAAAAGAGAGAGAGAGAGAGAGACACACACACACACACTGAATACCACCATACCCACACACTCAAAGTGATAAATCCCACCTCCACAGAATAGCTATATTCCCAATGTTTCTCTGTCATTCCGACATGGAATTTGGGTCACCATCCGACTTAATTCCGAGAGGGAATTCCGACTCCCGAGACTTACTAACCAGCCTCTCAGATCCCCAGTGAGTGCAGTAGGCTGTTACACTTCTACACTGAACACATTCCACATTCCTTTCATTCTTCAGTGCTGTTTGTTACATATATAACAATTGCCTGTCAGTGAAGAACTCAAAAGGACGATTGTCCTCACAGGATGTCCCCGACTCAGAAGACAGCGAAGGAGGGATCTCTCTCTTTCTCTCATTTACTATGTACCAGTCTAAGAGTCCCAGATCGTTTCTTTCTGTCGCTAGTCAGCTAGACAGGCTTCATGTCCTTGTGTTTGTTGTCTTTTGTCCTATTGGCTTAATGAGGGTTTTCACTATACAAGGATGTTGTCTATGTTATCTCGACCGTGAAGAGCTGGAGCACTCTGTCTTTAGTAGCCCAGCTAACGATGCAACGTTCCATACATTTCTGTAGGCTTCAGATGCTAGTTTCTGGGCAGATTACACAGAGACGGACGAGTTAGATCTTTAATGACGGTCTCTCCCCCCTCCCTCTCTCTCTCTTTCTCCATCTCTTTTTCCCCCCTCTCGGTTTCTCCCCACCTCTCCTTCCCCCACTACTTATTGTATGCCCCCCCTTCTCTCTCCCTACATCCATCCCTCTCTCCCATCTGTCTATGTTTTATAATAGATAACAGTAAAGTGTCCTCCAGTCCTTTAGTGTAAAGAAGCCATTGGCAGGACAGAGAGTTGTGTGTGTGTTTAAGCCCAGAAACGTGGCAGATCACGATGTCACCACTGGGCCAGATATTACAGTCCACCGCTCGCCAGGAATATCAATGTATTTCTTTATTTACATTCACGTCTTAGCTGTCGCTCGGATTTACATCCAATTTGCTTTGAGGGGGGACAGTGACACTTCCTATTGTCCTATGGGAAGGTGGCTCTGTGTCGATCAGCTGTATGATCTGTCATTGGCATAGAATAAGTAGCCTTTTACTAAGGAATCAAATAGGGAATCGCACAGTAATGAATTGAATCAAATAGATCATAACATGTTTATTTTGCTCTTTGATGATCATGGCAGTATGGTTCTTTAGGACATTCTGTTCCGTTTAGAAAACCATCTGTTTGCTACAAATAAAACATTTTATAAACTGGGTGGTTCGAGCACTGAATGCTGATTGGCTGACAGCTGTGGTATATCAGACCGTATACCACAGGTAACCAGTTTATAATAACAATAAGGCACCTCAGGGTCTGTGATATATGGCCAATATACCACTGCTAAGGGCTGTGTCCGCGTTGCATCGTGGATAAGGACAGACCTTAGCCGTGGTATATTGGCCATATAACACACCTCATTGCTTATTAGCATTGCTTAAATATAACATTGGAAAAGGTCAACCTAGTACAGAACCTCGAAGTGACATTGACTGACTCTTCCTGGTGTGGTCGTCCTATGGGAAGGCTGTCATATGTTGAGATGAAGGTGCTTTTGGGAGTTAACCACGTGGGTGCTTCAAAACAAAGACTAAGTGGGAGTTAACCATGTGTTTTAAGCATGGAGAACAAACCGTCCATTAGGCTACGTGACATTAAGCATGGAGAACAAACCATCCATTAGGCTACATGACATTAAGCATGGAGAACAAACCGTCCATTAGGCTTCGTGACATTAAGCATGGAGAACAAACCGTCCATTAGGCTACGTGACATTAAGCATGGAGAACAAACTGTCCATTAGGCTACGTGACATTAAGCATGGAGAACAAACTGTCCATTAGGCTACGTGACATTAAGCATGAAGAACAAACCGTCCATTAGGCTACGTGACATTAAGCATGGAGAACAAACCGTCCATTAGGCTACGTGACATTAAGCATGGAGAACAAACCGTCCATTAGGCTACGTGACATTAAGCATGGAGAACAAACCGTCCATTAGGCTACGTGACATTAAGCATGGAGAACAAACCGTCCATTAGGCTACGTGACATTAAGCATGAAGAACAAACCGTCCATTAGGCTACGTGACATTAAGCATGGAGAACAAACCGTCCATTAGGCTACGTGACATTAAGCATGGAGAACAAACCGTCCATTAGGCTACGTGACATTAAGCATGAAGAACAAACCGTCCATTAGGCTACGTGACATTAAGCATGGAGAACAAACCGTCCATTAGGCTACGTGACATTAAGCATGGAGAACAAACCGTCCATTAGGCTACGTGACATTAAGCATGAAGAACAAACCATCCATTAGGCTTCGTGACATTAAGCATGGAGAACAAACTGTCCATTAGGCTACGTGACATTAAGCATGGAGAACAAACTGTCCATTAGGCTACGTGACATTAAGCATGGAGAACAAACCGTCCATTAGGCTACGTGACATTAAGCATGAAGAACAAACCGTCCATTAGGCTACGTGACATTAAGCATGGAGAACAAACCGTCCATTAGGCTACGTGACATTAAGCATGGAGAACAAACCGTCCATTAGGCTACGTGACATTAAGCATGGAGAACAAACCGTCCATTAGGCTACGTGACATTAAGCATGGAGAACAAACCGTCCATTAGGCTACGTGACATTAAGCATGGAGAACAAACCGTCCATTAGGCTACGTGACATTAAGCATGGAGAACAAACCGTCCATTAGGCTACGTGACATTAAGCATGGAGAACAAACCGTCCATTAGGCTACGTGACATTAAGCATGGAGAACAAACCGTCCATTAGGCTACGTGACATTAAGCATGGAGAACAAACCGTCCATTAGGCTACGTGACATTAAGCATGGAGAACAAACCATCCATTAGGCTACGTGACATTAAGCATGGAGAACAAACCGTCCATTAGGCTACGTGACATTAAGCATGGAGAACAAACCGTCCATTAGGCTACGTGACATTAAGCATGGAGAACAAACCGTCCATTAGGCTACGTGACATTAAGCATGGAGAACAAACCGTCCATTAGGATACGTGACATTAAGCATGGAGAACAAACTGTCCATTAGGCTACGTGACATTAAGCATGGAGAACAAACCGTCCATTAGGCTACGTGACATTAAGCATGGAGAACAAACCGTCCATTAGGCTACGTGACATTAAGCATGGAGAACAAACCGTCCATTAGGCTACGTGACATTAAGCATGGAGAACAAACCGTCCATTAGGCTACGTGACATTAAGCATGGAGAACAAACCGTCCATTAGGCTACGTGACATTAAGCATGAAGAACAAACCGTCCATTAGGCTACGTGACATTAAGCATGGAGAACAAACCGTCCATTAGGCTACGTGACATTAAGCATGGAGAACAAACCGTCCATTAGGCTACGTGACATTAAGCATGGAGAACAAACCGTCCATTAGGCTACGTGACATTAAGCATGAAGAACAAACCATCCATTAGGCTTCGTGACATTAAGCATGGAGAACAAACCGTCCATTAGGCTACGTGACATTAAGCATGGAGAACAAACCGTCCATTAGGCTACGTGACATTAAGCATGGAGAACAAACCGTCCATTAGGCTACGTGACATTAAGCATGAAGAACAAACCGTCCATTAGGCTACGTGACATTAAGCATGGAGAACAAACCGTCCATTAGGCTACGTGACATTAAGCATGGAGAACAAACCGTCCATTAGACTACGTGACATTAAGCATGGAGAACAAACCGTCCATTAGGCTACGTGACATTAAGCATGGAGAACAAACCGTCCATTAGGCTACGTGACATTAAGCATGGAGAACAAACCGTCCATTAGGCTACGTGACATTAAGCATGGAGAACAAACCGTCCATTAGGCTACGTGACATTAAGCATGGAGAACAAACCGTCCATTAGGCTACGTGACATTAAGCATGGAGAACAAACCGTCCATTAGGCTACGTGACATTAAGCATGGAGAACAAACCGTCCATTAGGCTACGTGACATTAAGCATGGAGAACAAACCATCCATTAGGCTACGTGACATTAAGCATGGAGAACAAACCGTCCATTAGGCTACGTGACATTAAGCATGGAGAACAAACTGTCCATTAGGCTACGTGACATTAAGCATGGAGAACAAACCGTCCATTAGGCTACGTGACATTAAGCATGGAGAACAAACCGTCCATTAGGATACGTGACATTAAGCATGGAGAACAAACTGTCCATTAGGCTACGTGACATTAAGCATGGAGAACAAACCGTCCATTAGGCTACGTGACATTAAGCATGGAGAACAAACCGTCCATTAGGCTACGTGACATTAAGCATGGAGAACAAACCGTCCATTAGGCTACGTGACATTAAGCATGGAGAACAAACCGTCCATTAGGCTACGTGACATTAAGCATGGAGAACAAACCGTCCATTAGGCTTCGTGACATTAAGCATGGAGAACAAACCGTCCATTAGGCTACGTGACATTAAGCATGGAGAACAAACCGTCCATTAGGCTACGTGACATTAAGCATGGAGAACAAACCGTCCATTAGGCTACGTGACATTAAGCATGGAGAACAAACCGTCCATTAGGCTACGTGACATTAAGCATGGCGAACAAACTGTCCATTAGGCTACGTGACCTGTTGAGTCAGTTAGTTGGTCAGGTGCTGCTGGCACAACATGTGACCTGCACCATAGCAGTCACCACGTGACAGCACAGTGAGCAGTCGGCCTAAATGAAAGAGAAAGAGAACAACACACACACACACACACACTGAACCACACAGGGCATCCTTACCAGAAAAACAACATCGCCATTGTGTTGGTAGCGTGATTCAACATTGGAGCCTGTGTTCGTGTTCGTGTGCGTGTGTGTGTGTGTGTTTGTGACTATGATACAGTAAGCTAACTTGTGTTTTTATAAGACGGGTGGGCGTGCACGTGACAGAGAGCAGGGTTCATGTACTCACACGGCTGCATGTATGTAATATTTATGTAACATGTATGTGGGCTGTGAAGAGTGACTGCCACATGCATATTGCATTTCACCATCTGCAAAATGTATGGGGGGTGGATCAACGCTCTGCATGTTTGGCCCATATATTCATTCCAGATTATTCCATATGATCTACAGGGGCGTATAGCGATTTCCCAAGAGTACACAGCTAAGCCAACATGCCCTGTTTGATATTTTTTGTGCTTAAATTATAGATTTAACCTACACTTGAGTGTACAAAACATTAGGAACACCTGCTCTTTCTATGTCATAGACTGACCAGGTGAATCCAGGTGAAAGCTATGATCCCCTATTGATGCCACTTATTAAATCCACTCCAATCAGTGTAGATGAAGGGGAGGAGACAGGTTAAAGAAGGACTTTTAAACCTTGAGACAATTGAGACATGGATTGTGTCTGTGTGCCATTCAGAGGGCGAATGGGCAAGACAAAATATTTAAGTGTCTTTGAACGGGGTACTGTATGGTAGCAGGTGCCAGGCACACCGGTTTGAGTGCGTCAAAACTGCAACACTGCTGGGTTTTTCACACTCAACAGTTTCTTGTGTATCAAGAATGGTCCTCCACCCACGGAACATCCAGCCAACCTGACACATGGAACGCTTTCCACACCTTGTAGAGTCCATGCTTCAACGAATTCTGAGGGTTCTGAGTGCAAAACGGGGGGTGCAACTCAATATCAGGAAGGTGTTCCTTATGTTTTGTACACTCAGTGTATATATTTTTTTAAATGTCCGCTTCAATGAAATCATACAGAACATCTGTGTGTGTTTAGTGTGTATAGCTCTCAATCTTACTGCTCAGTAAAATACATGAAATAGTTCCAATCTATTTGGATTTAGGCTGTGGGGCCTCAGATAAGGCTGGACGAAGTGGTGGATTTTATTATCCTTCCTATCCCTGGAAAGAGACATGGTGATATTGGTCAGCGTCATGCTAACAAGAGAACATGTTCATAATGATTGTGTCTGCATCCCAAATGGCACCCTATTCCCTATGTTGTGCACTACTTTTGACCAGGGCCAATCAAGGTTCTGGCCAAAAGTAGTGCACTATGTAGGGAATAGGGTGCCATTTAGGGCGTAGTTCATAATGACCATGATGTCTCCATTTCCTGACTGCCTTGTCAGCTTGGAGATTTTCCACCGCGCTCCACCAAGGATCTGGAATAGTATAATATCCTGGTGTGCGTGCCAAATGGTGCCCTGTTCACTACATAGTGCACAACTTTTGACCAGAGCCTGGTCAAAAGTAATGCACCGTGCCATTTGGGTGCCATTTGGGATGCCTGCAGCCTATGTGAAGGATCTGTAATTAGTTGAATATCTATGTGAAGTCTCACTTGTCAGCTCGCTACATACATAACTAGGTCATATGGGAGGTGGGGTTGAGGGTGTGGGGCAGAGTAGCAATGTGATCTGTGTTGATTAATCAGGAATGAGTGTTTTAATGTCATTACCCTCTATTCATAGGCCTACATCATTGAAACTGACCTACCGCCAAACCAATACTTTTCCTGATGTTCTATACTGTCCTGATCACAGCCTTCACATGTATGACGTTATGTCTGTAGCCAGGGTCTGAACGGTCCCTTTAAGAACATATGTAACGTATATCAGACATCTTGGATGGCCCGTGCCGTCAAGTCATTCATTATTTAAGACTTGTTCAAAAGTTCCAGGAAATGTAGGCCAGCTATAGTGTAAAGCTCCTTTATCTCTCTGCCTCATGTGTGTTCCACGAAATACTGTCGAACTAGCAGGACTTGATGTCCTCAGCCAGATCAGTGTTTTACCCATGGAAAAAAAAATATTTCTAAAATAAGCTCTTTCTTTTTTAGGTTTGGGGTTATTAGACTACACCTTGGCTCTAGGTTTTTCCTGTGTTTGTTTCTCAAACAAACCCACCTTTAATTAGCCTTATCTGCAAAACATTACAGAAGCTACTATTTAAGCTACTCTGTTAAACTGGGAGACAGCATCCTGCGTTAATGTGATGCTGCAAGCCACAGACCATAATGAAAGTCTACACAAAGACCACTCACATCTACCCTCTAACCTCACAAAGACCTCTCACTACCTCTACTACACCAGTTACCTCACAACCATAATGTAACAGTCTACACAAAGACCACTCACATCTACCCTCTAACCTCACAAAGACCTCTCACTACCTCTAAAACAGCAGTTACCTCACAACCATAATGTAAGTCTGTATAAAGACCTCTCACTACCTCTAAAACAGCAGTTACCTCACAACCATAATGTAACAGTCTGTATACAGACCTCTCACTACCTCTTAGACACCAGTTACCTCACAACCATAATGTAACAGTCTGTATAAAGACCTCTCACTACCTCTAAAACAGCAGTTACCTCACAACCATAATGTAAGTCTGTATAAAGACCTCTCACTACCTCTAAAACAGCAGTTACCTCACAACCATAATGTAAGTCTGTATAAAGACCTCTCACTACCTCTAAAACAGCAGTTACCTCACAACCATAATGTAAGTCTGTATAAAGACCTCTCACTACCTCTAAAACAGCAGTTACCTCACAACCATAATGTAACAGTCTGTATACAGACCTCTCACTACCTCTAAAACAGCAGTTACCTCACAACCATAATGTAACAGTCTGTATACAGACCTCTCACTACCTCTTAGACACCAGTTACCTCACAACCATAATGTAACAGTCTGTATACAGACCTCTCACTACCTCCACTACAGCCTCTGTAGCTGCAGGAGGTGACGGTTGAAAAGAGCAGTGTTAAAAACACCAACCACAATAAAGGCTTGCTGCCTGTCTGTGTGCACAGCTGAGCATCCTTTCAACTCTCTTTTCAACCTCTCGTCAAACCATTTTTCAACATCTTGTCGGGGCAGTTTTTTATTTTGATTTCCTTTCAAACTCTCTCTTGATCCGATGAAAGAGAAAGAGAGAAGAGTAAACGAGGAACCTGTGGAGGGATGAATAGAGAGAGAGAAGGAGTGCGTAGGCCAGGAGCCGTGAGCAGTGCTTGGGGCGATTCTGCCGGGTTACGAAGGAGGGTTTTGAAGTGCGGATGGCCTTTTTCTCTGAAGGGTTAGCCCTTGTGTTGGAGGCAGGCTTGCGCGTAGGAAAGAGAGGAAGATTGATGGATAGAATAGAGGGAAAGAGAGAGGTGGAGGTTAGAGAGCGTGGAAGACCATCTCTCCACACAATTTGTTTGTTTGTACCATCATCATGCAATCAGCGTCACAAACTACAACATTACGCATCCATTTACCTTTGTTGTCATTCAACATCCAGGCTTTGATTTCCTTTGTGTGAGTTCTGAGGACTTCGTGGTAGCATCAGCATGCTAGCAGCACGCATTATGTAATCTGCATGATGCAGATGGGAGCCCCATACACGTAAAGCTAACGCTAGGTAATGCTATTCATGGGATGACCCGGAGAACAGGGCTCTTTGGCAGGCTAACGTTAGCACACGTTCTAGGCTATCAATAGCTAAAGCAACAAGGCTCATTGGCGGACTAACGCTAGCAAGCGCTAGGCTATTCATAAGGAGTGGTGCTAATGCCATCCAACCCCCTGCAGTGCTAAATTAGCTTAGCAGGTTATCTATACCCAGCACACTACTAACACTGAGGTTAGCGTCCTGGCATGATCCTTCCGGTAGCTAACTCTGGTGTGTGTGGTGTTGCAGTGTCCTACCACTGCAAATTAAATCCAATGCCATTTATGTAACGAGATAGGCCTAGCAGGGTTGGGGTTAATTCCATTGCATTCAGGAAGTAAACAGAAATTCTAATTCCAATTTTTACTCTGCATTTCAGTTTACTTACCAGTTTGACTGAATTGAACCCAACCATGAGACCGAGTCCCCGTTACTAGGTCTATATTCCCTGTTTGCTATTTTGTCCTCAGGAGGCCCCAAAGGAGATTACAGTGCAGAATGCCTGTGTTTAAAGTCCCACTCGGGTATTTAAGCCCACAAACGACTCATTCATTTTTTTTGTCACCTATTAGGGCATAAGCCCAGGTCTTTGACCCGACCGATAAACAACTTCCCAGCATGCTTTAGGGATTACCACCATTAACTCTTAAACCTAACTGGTAAAGAACCACGCTTTAGAGGGTTAGGAACATTTAACCCTTGGTGGACATTGTGTATGGACAGTGACAGAATTATAGGGACATACTTCTCTATCTCGTTCTCACTCTCTCTCTACTTCGCTCTGTTTGTCTCTCCCCTTGTTTTCCCCTCTGCCTCTGTCGATCTCTGTCTCTACCTCTCTGTCAATCTCTCTCCCTCTCTTTCTCCTTCTGCCTCTCGTGCCCCTTCTTCCTCCTCTCTCTCTCTCTCTCTGTCCCCCCATCTCTCTCTGGAGGAGGGGAAGGAGAGCGATATTAACCTTAGTTACATTGACCTTGCGTGTGTAGAAATCAAGGCTGGGAAATGTGCTTTGAGAAGTCATCACATGGGTGTGGAGGTGTCTGTGGTTAGCTGCTGTGACTCACTATCAGAATAGGCCTACGCATTCAAACTTTATCCAGCCAAGTTCTGTGTGTGAAAGAACAGGAGGCCGTGACTATATAGACCTACAGTGATTGTGGTTAACTAGCCTTAGCCTACTCATGAAGAGGTTAACCTTTACTTGAGACAGATGGACAGATAGGTCTGTGAACGGTGCCTGCCGTCTTCCCCCCTCTCCCTCCCTCCCTCCAGTAAGGGAGGGTTATCTAGGGTCAGCTGCTGAGACTGCAGTAGAGTGCATGGTTGTCTTTATCAGTGAGAGGTGAAGTGGAGAGGGGCGGGGCGGGGAGGGGAGCGGGGAGTAGAGGCCTGTAGAACTACTGTCTGGAGGAGCTCCATTCACCTCACACGCTGTAGCCTGACAGGCATGTCTAGACTTGTCTAGGATACCCCTCCCTTCTTTTCTTTCTCTCCAGTGTGTGTGTGTGTTGTGTGTTGCGTGCGCGTGCGCATGTGTGTTCAGCCAGCTCAGCTTTACTGACGTGCTACAGCCATCTTCCAGGTCAAATAGTGTGATAACCCAGAGGTCTCCAAACCTGTCTGTAACCTGCTGTTAGCGCTATACAAGCGGCACTCTCCTAGCCACGCCAACCTCACCCTCATGTGGGTGCTAGCAAGCACGCTAAGTAGTGCTACGTATCAACAGCCATTGTCAGCCAATCCAGTAGAGGTTGGAAGCTGTGGTGAGCTTCGATTGGTCACTAACGTCACGCGACATCCCAGAGGATTTGAATAAAGTTCAGCTTTCCCCAACTTAAGTCCCGCCCTGTTCGGCTCCCTGGCTTTCCTTCCGTTTGAAGTGAACGGCTTCCGATGTTTCACTGTGCGATGCTGCTCAGAGTGTAACCTCAGAGTAAGGCCTGGGGCACCGCTATGCAGAGGACACCCACACACATGCTAGAGATCAGAGATGGATCTGATCGTAGTCCATCTCTGTGTAGGCCTGCTGGGTGAGAGGAGATGGTCACACACTACGTGCTGCACTAGGATAACTGAGATAAAGACTGAATGTGGGCTGGCCTGCCCTCTGAATGGGGCTGTTTACTGTCAGAGACAGACAGATATTTATCATATATAGAGACGTGTGTACGTGTTTTTGTACGTGTGTGTGCTCGTGTGTGTGTGTTTGCGTGTGTGTGTGTGTGTGTGTGTGTGTGTATATGTATCTGTCTGTTTGTGTGTGTGTGTGTGTGTGTGTGTGTGTGTGTGTGTGTGTGTGTGTGTGTGTGTGTGTGTGTGTGTGTGTGTGTGTGTGTGTGTGTGTGTGTGTGTGTGTGTGTCTGTGTCTGTGTCTGTGTCTGTGTTTGTGTGTGTGTGCAAGTGCACACGTTTATTATTTAGGTGTTATAAGCAGTGCTGCCCTCCCATCCTGTCCCCACACAACCCAGAGGCATAACGTTCACGTTCTTCACATAGTTGAACACACACAGACAGACAGAGACATATATATATACACACACACACACACACACACACACACACATACACACAGGAGAGTCGTTTCTGAGTAGTTGCTGGTGTCTTTAGGTTGTAATCTAGCCTCAGGGCCGAGACACTTTGAATGTCCTAGTCTGAGCAGCCTAACGCTCTAGGTTAACTAAAATAACCCTTCACTGCAGCCTAATGCCCTAGGTTAGCTAAAATAACCCTTCACTGCAGCCTAATGCTCTAGGTTAGCTAAAATAACCCTTCACCTCAGCCTAATGCCCTAGGTTGGCTAAAATAACCCTTCACCTCAGCCTAATGCCCTAGGTTAGCTAAAATAACCCTTCACTGCAGCCTAATGCTCTAGGTTAGCTAAAATAACCCTTCACCTCAGCCTAATGCCCTAGGTTAGCTAAAATAACCCTTCACTGCAGCCTAATGCCCTAGGTTAGCTAAAATAATCCTTCACTGCAGCCTAATGCTCTAAGTTAGCTAAAATAACCCTTCACCTCAGCCTAATGCCCTAGGTTAGCTAAAATAACCCTTCACCTCAGCCTAATGCCCTAGGTTAGCTAAAATAACCCTTCACCTCAGCCTAATGGCCTAGGTTAGCTAAAATAACCCTTCACCTCAGCCTAATGCCCTAGGTTAGCTAAAATAACCCTTCACCTCAGCCTAATGCCCTAGGTTAGCTAAAATAACCCTTCACTGCAGCCTAATGCTCTAGGTTAGCTAAAATAACCCTTCACCTCAGCCTAATGCCCTAGGTTAGCTAAAATAACCCTTCACCTCAGCCTAATGCCCTAGGTTAGCTAAAATAACCCTTCACTGCAGCCTAATGCCCTAGGTTAGCTAAAATAACCCTTCACCTCAGCCTAATGCCCTAGGTTAGCTAAAATAACCCTTCACTGCAGCCTAATGCCCTAGGTTAACTAAAATAACCCTTCACCTCAGCCTAATGCCCTAGGTTAGCTAAAATACCTATTCACTACAGCCTAATGCTCTAGGTTAACTAAAATAACCCTTCACTACAGCCTAATGCTCTAGGTTAGCTAAAATAACCCTTCACTGCAGCCTAATGCTCTAGGTTAGCTAAAATAACCCTTCACCTCAGCCTAATGCCCTAGGTTAGCTAAAATAACCCTTCACCTCAGCCTAATGCCCTAGGTTAGCTAAAATAACCCTTCACTGCAGCCTAATGCCCTAGGTTAGCTAAAATAACCCTTCACCTCAGCCTAATGCCCTAGGTTAGCTAAAATAGCCCTTCAATGCAGCCTAATGCCCTAGGTTAACTCAAATAACCCTTCACCTGAGCCTAATGCCCTAGGTTAGCTAAAATACCTATTCACTACAGCCTAATGCTCTAGGTTAACTAAAATAACCCTTCACTACAGCCTAATGCTCTAGGTTAGCTAAAATAACCCTTCACTGCAGCCTAATGCTCTAGGTTAGCTAAAATAACCCTTCACCTCAGCCTAATGCCCTAGGTTAGCTAAAATAACCCTTCACCTCAGCCTAATGCCCTAGGTTAGCTAAAATAACCCTTCACTGCAGCCTAATGCCCTAGGTTAGCTAAAATAACCCTTCACCTCAGCCTAATGCCCTAGGTTAGCTAAAATAACCCTTCACTGCAGCCTAATGCCCTAGGTTAACTAAAATAACCCTTCACCTCAGCCTAATGCCCTAGGTTAGCTAAAATACCTATTCACTACAGCCTAATGCTCTAGGTTAACTAAAATAACCCTTCACTACAGCCTAATGCTCTAGGTTAGCTAAAATAACCCTTCACTACAGCCTAATGCTCTAGGTTAGCTAAAATAACCCTTCACTACAGCCTAATGCTCTAGGTTAGCTAAAATAACCCTTCACCTCAGCCTAATGCCCTAGGTTAACTAAAATAACCCTTCACCTCAGCCTAATGCCCTAGGTTAGCTAAAATAACCCTTCACCTCAGCCTAATGCTCTAGGTTAACTAAAATAACCCTTCACCTCAGCCTAATGCCCTAGGTTAGCTAAAATAACCCTTCACCTCAGCCTAATGCCCTAGGTTAACTAAAATAACCCTTCACTACAGCCTAATGCCCTAGGTTAACTAAAATAACCCTTCACCTCAGCCTAATGCCCTAGGTTAACTAAAATAACCCTTCACTACAGCCTAATGCCCTAGGTTAACTAAAATAACCCTTCACCTCAGCCTAATGCTCTAGGTTAACTAAAATAACCCTTCACCTCAGCCTAATGCCCTAGGTTAACTAAAATAACCCTTCACCTCAGCCTAATGCTCTAGGTTAACTAAAATAACCCTTCACAGCAGCCTAAAGGACAGGTTATTTTGTTACACCCTCAGTGATCTCTCTCTACCTCTCTACTCAGCCATTACCTAGGTATACTGTCCTACCTTCAGTAATGTAGTCTAGCTAGCTATGATTATAATGAGCCAGAGAGGGAGAACTGCAGTGGGATGGGGTGCAGGAAATGCCATTACACCTCTCTGTGTCATTTGAGATTGTGCGTGTTGTGGTGTAATTCGGGCTCAGACAATTTCATTTACATCTTATTAGTCAGGTCATGTGGTCAGCCACGGAGGGGGAAGTAAAACTGAGTAGGGTGCAGGAAACACTATTATACCTCTCTCTCTCTCTCTTTCTCTCTTTCTCTTTCTCTCTCTCTTTCTCTTTCTCTCTCTCTCTCTTTCTCTCTTTCTCTCTCTCTTTCTCTTTCTCTCTCTCTTTCTCTCTTTCTCTTTCTCTCTCTCTCTCTCTCTTTCTCTCTTTCTCTTTCTCTCTCTCTCTCTCTTTCTCTTTCTCTCTTTTTTCTCTCTGTCTCTGTCTCTCTGCATGTCTCTCTCTCTGTCTCTCTGTATGTCTCTCTCTCTGTCTATCTCTCTTTCTCCCTGTCTCTGTCTCTGGGTCTCTCTCTCTCTCTCTCAGTATCATCTGGACCTATGTGTTGTCTTGTTATCTACTGTATCTCTCTCTCTGTCTCTCTCTCTCTCTGTCTATCTCTCTTTCTCTCTGTCTCTCTCTGGGTCTCTCTCTCTCTCTCTCTCTCTCTCTCAGTATCATCTGGACCTATGTGTTGTCTTGTTATCTACTGTATCTGGCTCCTGAATCCTTCAATATTATGCTTCTAACCTCTCTCCTCTCTCTCTCTCTCTCTCTCTCTCTGTGTTTCTCTCTTCCAGGAGAGCCCATCTGCGTCTGTGTTTGGAGAGGTTGAAGGCCCTCATCCCTCTGGGAAAAGACTGTAACCGCCACACTACCCTGGGGCTGCTCAACAAAGCCAAATCACATATTAAGGTAACTATACCGCACGGACACACACACATACTTATGACCTGTTCAAGTCTAAAACACACACACACACACATACTTATGACCTGTTCAAGTCTAAAAAACACACATACACACTTATGACCTGTTCAAGTCTAAAAAACACACATACACACTTATGACCTGTTCAAGTCTAAAAAACACACATACACACTTATGACCTGTTCAAGTGTAAAACACACACAATTGTGACCTGTTCAAGTGTAAAACACACACACAATTGTGACCTGTTCAAGTGTAAAACACACACATACATACTTATGACTTGTTCAAGTCTAAAGCACACACACTTGTGACCTGTTCAAGTCTAAAACACACACACTTGTGACCTGTTCAAGTCTAAAACACACACACTTGTGACCTGTTCAAGTGTAAAACACACACATACATACTTATGACTTGTTCAAGTCTAAAACACACACACTTGTGACCTGTTCAAGTCTAAAACACACACACTTGTGACCTGTTCAAGTCTAAAACACACACAATTGTGACCTGTTCAAGTGTAAAACACACACATACATACTTATGACTTGTTCAAGTCTAAAACACACACACTTGTGACCTGTTCAAGTCTAAAACACACACACTTGTGATCTGTTCAAGTCTAAAACACACACACTTGTGACCTGTTCAAGTGTAAAACACACACAATTGTGACCTGTTCAAGTGTAAAACACACACATACATACTTATGACTTGTTCAAGTCTAAAACACACACACTTGTGACCTGTTCAAGTCTAAAACACACACACTTGTGACCTGTTCAAGTGTAAAACACACACATACATACTTATGACTTGTTCAAGTCTAAAACACACACACTTGTGACCTGTTCAAGTGTAAAACACACACAATTGTGACCTGTTCAAGTGTAAAACACACACAATTGTGACCTGTTCAAGTCTAAAACACACACACTTGTGACCTGTTCAAGTCTAAAACAAACACTTGTGACAAGTCTAAAACACACACACTTGTGACCTGTTCAAGTTGTGACCTGTTCAAGTGTAAAACACACACAATTGTGACCTGTTCAAGTCTAAAACACACACACTTGTGACCTGTTCAAGTCTAAAACAGACACACTTGTGACCTGTTCAAGTCTAAAACACACACACTTGTGACCTGTTCAAGTCTAAAACACACACACTTGTGACCTGTTCAAGTCTAAAACACACACACTTGTGACCTGTTCAAGTCTAAAACACACACACTTGTGACCTGTTCAAGTCTAAAACAGACACACTTGTGACCTGTTCAAGTCTAAAACACACACACTTGTGACCTGTTCAAGTCTAAAACAGACACACTTGTGACCTGTTCAAGTCTAAAACACACACACTTGTGACCTGTTCAAGTCTAAAACACACACACTTGTGACCTGTTCAAGTCTAAAACAGACACACTTGTGACCTGTTCAAGTCTAAAACACACACACTTGTGACCTGTTCAAGTCTAAAACAGACACACTTGTGACCTGTTCAAGTCTAAAACAGACACACTTGTGACCTGTTCAAGTCTAAAACACACACACTTGTGACCTGTTCAAGTCTAAAACAGACACACTTGTGACCTGTTCAAGTCTAAAACACACACACTTGTGACCTGTTCAAGTCTAAAACACACACACTTGTGACCTGTTCAAGTCTAAAACAGACACACTTGTGACCTGTTCAAGTGT
The DNA here is from genome assembly GCF_045791955.1 of Oncorhynchus clarkii lewisi. Lineage (NCBI taxonomy): Eukaryota > Metazoa > Chordata > Actinopteri > Salmoniformes > Salmonidae > Oncorhynchus > Oncorhynchus clarkii. The sequence continues at coordinate 13,995,628 of NC_092159.1, forward strand.
AAAACACACACACTTGTGACCTGTTCAAGTCTAAAACACACACACTTGTGACCTGTTCAAGTCTAAAACACACACACTTGTGACCTGTTCAAGTCTAAAACACACACACTTGTGACCTGTTCAAGTCTAAAACACACACACTTGTGACCTGTTCAAGTCTAAAACACACACACTTGTGACCTGTTCAAGTCTAAAACACACACACTTGTGACCTGTTCAAGTCTAAAACACACACACTTGTGACCTGTTCAAGTCTAAAACAGACACACTTGTGACCTGTTCAAGTGTAAAACACACACACTTGTGACCTGTTCAAGTCTAAAACACACACACTTGTGACCTGTTCAAGTGTAAAACACACACACTTGTGACCTGTTCAAGTCTAAAACACACACACTTGTGACCTGTTCAAGTCTAAAACACACACACTTGTGACCTGTTCAAGTCTAAAACACACACACATGTGACCTGTTCAAGTCTAAAACACACACACTTGTGACCTGTTCAAGTCTAAAACAGACACACTTGTGACCTGTTCAAGTCTAAAACAGACACACTTGTGACCTGTTCAAGTCTAAAACAGACACACTTGTGACCTGTTCAAGTCTAAAACACACACACATGTGACCTGTTCAAGTCTAAAACACACACACATGTGACCTGTTCAAGTCTAAAACACACACACTTGTGACCTGTTCAAGTCTAAAACACACACACTTGTGACCTGTTCAAGTCTAAAACAGACACACTTGTGACCTGTTCAAGTCTAAAACAGACACACTTGTGACCTGTTCAAGTGTAAAACACACACACTTGTGACCTGTTCAAGTCTAAAACACACACACTTGTGACCTGTTCAAGTCTAAAACACACACACTTGTGACCTGTTCAAGTCTAAAACACACACACTTGTGACCTGTTCAAGTCTAAAACACACACACATGTGACCTGTTCAAGTCTAAAACAGACACACTTGTGACCTGTTCAAGTCTAAAACACACACACATGTGACCTGTTCAAGTCTAAAACACACACACTTGTGACCTGTTCAAGTCTAAAACAGACACACTTGTGACCTGTTCAAGTCTAAAACAGACACACTTGGGACCTGTTCAAGTCTAAAACAGACACACTTGTGACCTGTTCAAGTCTAAAACACACACACTTGTGACCTGTTCAAGTCTAAAACACACACACTTGTGACCTGTTCAAGTCTAAAACACACACACTTGTGACCTGTTCAAGTGTAAAACACACACACTTGTGACCTGTTCAAGTCTAAAACACACACACTTGTGACCTGTTCAAGTCTAAAACAGCTCTCCAAATGCTTTAAATATGTATGACAAATATTTGACATTTTCCATTGATTTATTTGAGTTATGAAGCTTTACTATTTGAACTCCAACAACACATTTGAGTAGTAACCAATGTTCCCTCTGAGCCGAGTTTCCCCGTTAGTTAACTCTATCGACGTTTCCCTTCACTGTGGGAATTGTGATCGAATCAGAGCAGTCATTATTAGCCACTTTCAACACAACATACCGAAACAAAACAAACTGTGCAAGAGACTGTGTCGTACGCAGAGCGCGTCGGATTTCAATTGCACTGACAGGCACGTGTCACGATCGTCGAAATAACATTCGGACCAAGGCGCAGCGTGATATGGGTACATCTTTTTATTCGCGAAACGCACAAAACAATTTAAAACAGCAAACGATACGTGGCGCTATGAAGTGCTCACAGGCAACTACACATAAACAAGATCCCACAAAACACAGTGGGGAAATGGTTGCCTAAATATGATCCCCAATCAGAGACAATGATAAACAGCTGCCTCTGATTGGGAACCATACCAGGCCAACATAGAAATAAAACGACCCGGCCTCCCGGGTGGCGCAGTGGTTAAGGGCGCTGTACGCAGCGCCAGCTGTGCCATCAGAGTCCTGGGTTCGCGCCCAGGCTCTGTCGTTACCGGCCGCGACCGGGAGGTCCGTGGGGCGACGCACAATTGGCCTAGCGTCGCCCGGGTTAGGGAGGGCTTGGTCGGTAGGGGTGTCCTTGTCTCATCGCGCACCAGCGACTCCTGTGGCGGGCTGGGCGCAGTGTACGCTAGCCAAGGTGGCCAGGTGCACGGTGTTTCCTGCGGCGCATTGGTGCGGCTGGCTTCTGGGTTGGATGTGTGCTGTGTTAAAGAAGCAGCGGCTTGGTTGGTTGTGTATCGGAGGACGCATGACTTTCAACCTTCGTCTCTCCCGAGCCCGTACGGGAGTTGTAGCGATGAGACAAGATAGTAGCTACTACAACAATTGGATACCACGAAACTGGGGAGAAAAAGGGGTAAAATTCAAAAAAAAAGAAAGAAATAAAACGACCTAGATTACCCACCCTAGTCACACCCCACCCTAACCAAAATAGAGAGTAAAAAGTCTCTCTATGGTCAGGGCGTGACAGCACGACTCTACAAAGTCCGGTACTCTACACAGTCCAGTACTCTACAAAGTCCGGTACTCTACACAGTCCGGTACTCTACACAGTCCGGTACTCTACACAGTCCAGTACTCTACACAGTCCGGTACTCTACACAGTCCAGTACTCTACACAGTCCAGTACTCTACACAGTCCGGTACTCTACACAGTCCGGTACTCTACACAGTCCGGTACTCTACACAGTCCAGTACTCTACACAGTCCGGTACTCTACACAGTCCGGTACTCTACACAGTCCGGTACTCTACACAGTCCAGTACTCTACACAGTCCGGTACTCTACACAGTCCAGTACTCTACAAAGTCCGGTACTCTACACAGTCCAGTACTCTACACAGTCCAGTACTCTACACAGTCCGGTACTCTACACAGTCCAGTACTCTACACAGTCCAGTACTCTACACAGTCCGGTACTCTACACAGTCCAGTACTCTACACAGTCCAGTACTCTACACAGTCCAGTACTCTACACAGTCCGGTACTCTACACAGTCCGGTACTCTACACAGTCCGGTACTCTACACAGTCCAGTACTCTACACAGTCCGGTACTCTACACAGTCCGGTACTCTACACTGTCCGGTACTCTACACAGTCCGGTACTCTACAAAGTCCGGTACTCTACACAGTCCAGTACTCTACACAGTCCAGTACTCTACACAGTCCGGTACTCTACAAAGTCCGGTACTCTACACAGTCCAGTACTCTACACAGTCCAGTACTCTACACAGTCCGGTACTCTACACAGTCCATTACTCTACACAGTCCGGTACTCTACACAGTCCAGTACTCTACACAGTCCAGTACTCTACACAGTCCAGTACTCTACACAGTCCATTACTCTACACAGTCCGGTACTCTACACAGTCCGGTACTCTACACAGTCCGGTACTCTACACAGGCCAGTACTCTACACAGTCCGGTACTCTACACAGTCCAGTACTCTACACAGTCCAGTACTCTACACAGTCCGGTACTCTACACAGTCCAGTACTCTACACAGTCCGGTACTCTACACAGTCCAGTACTCTACACAGTCCAGTACTCTACACAGTCCAGTACTCTACACAGTCCGGTACTCTACACAGTCCAGTACTCTACACAGTCCGGTACTCTACAAAGTCCGGTACTCTACACAGTCCGGTACTCTACACAGTCCAGTACTCTACACAGTCCAGTACTCTACACAGTCCAGTACTCTACACAGTCCGGTACTCTACACAGTCCATTACTCTACACAGTCCGGTACTCTACACAGTCCAGTACTCTACACAGTCCAGTACTCTACACAGTCCAGTACTCTACACAGTCCATTACTCTACACAGTCCGGTACTCTACACAGTCCGGTACTCTACACAGTCCGGTACTCTACACAGGCCAGTACTCTACACAGTCCGGTACTCTACACAGTCCGGTACTCTACACAGTCCGGTACTCTACACAGTCCGGTACTCTACACAGTCCGGTACTCTACACAGTCCAGTACTCTACACAGTCCAGTACTCTACACAGTCCGGTACTCTACACAGTCCGGTACTCTACACAGTCCAGTACTCTACACAGTCCATACACAGTCCAGTACTCAGCATGAGCAGCTGTGATCGTTATGCGCTTGTTTTGAGATCAAAGCCAGAGCTGCATGTAGCCACGTGTGCACATTTGTTCACATTCTTTGCTAGTTAGTGAGTTGTTAGCCCAGTTATAGATGATTTGTAGTCAGCAACGTGGCAGTGATTGCTTCCTACAAGAGAACAAAACGTGTACATTTCTTGGCATGTTTGAACGCCAGTCGGGTAAAGAGCTTTTTTATGGCAGTTTTTTATTTTCAGACGGTCTTGAATAAGCTGGGTAGCATCCTTTGTCTGATTCTCTGTGATAATGGTATGGAAATAATCATTCATTTTATTTTGGAAAGTGGTTTCTTGCATCAAACAACAAATTGTTCAGGATAAACAGGTTAATGTCAAGCCCTGTTCACAGTAAACGCTCAGCCTCAGTGTTCACAGTAAACGCTCAGCCTCAGTGTTCACAGTAAACGCTCAGTAAACGCTCAGCCTCGGTGTTCACAGTAAACGCTCAGCCTCGGTGTTCACAGTAAACGCTCGCTGGAAGTTGCACAGAATTTTCACAACGTTCAAGTTTGCGCTCAGCAGACCTGAAATTCTCACTCAAAAAGTGAGAGGGAACATTGGGCTCTTAATGAGAAACATGTTTGTTCTGAATCTATGGCCCCTGCAGCTTCCCCACTACTGACAGCCACCTGAATGAGGTTAACATGGGAGTGAAGATCAATAACATTGACCCTGACAATGACACAAACATGGAATGAAGGGTCGCATTGTTGTTGCGTGTCTCTCGTTCGCTCTTTCTCTCTTCCCCCTCTCTCTCTTTCACTCTCACCCCTCCCTCTCTTTCACTCTCACCCCTCCCTCTTTCACTCTCACCCCTCTCTCTCTCTTTGTCTCATCCCTCTCTCTCTCTCTCTTTGTCTCATCCCTCTCTCTCTCTCTCTCTCAGTGCTGTAACTGTCAGCTCTAGTCTTTATCAAGTATTGACGTGACTCTGTGTAACAGCAGTAGTAAACAAACGCATCGTAAACAAAACACTGATACAAGATAAACAACGCCAAGTCTGGAAAGACAGAGCGTTACTTCTGTGGTGGACTGTTGGGTGATTTCCCTTCCAAAGGTTAGAGTCCGGATACAGGATACTAAAGTCTGACATTGGAGTTGGAGAATTGATTGGCGGTTTCATTGACTTCTCTATCTCTCATCCTCTCTCCTCGTGCCAATGTTTAGTCTACTTCCCTATCTGTATCTCTCCCTCCATCCCCCTCTCCCACTGTCACTATCCCTCTGATAATATCTTCTCTATCAACCTTACCCGCTAAAATATATACATTCAAATCTATTCATAACCACGCTCTCTCGTCTCTTTCTTCTCTCCTCTCCCTCCTATAGAAACTTGAACACACCTGGTAAAATATCCTTTTAAATAGATAAAGGAACACACAAAGGATAGCAACTCGTCATCTCTCTGAGGGTGTGGTGGAGGAGGCAGGTGCCCTTTGGAAACAGGTATACAAATCCAGTTTGTTCAAGATAACTAAACACATGCTCTCTCTCTCCTCTCTCCTCTTTCTCCCTTCTCTCCTCTCTCTCTCCCCCTTCTCTCCTCTCTCTCTCCCTTCTATCCTCTCTCTCACTTCTCCTCTCTCTCTCCCTTCTCTCTCCTCTCTCTCTCTCCATTTTCCTCTCTCTCTCCTCTCTCTCCCTTCTCTCCTCTCTCTCTGTTCCTCTCTCTCCTCTCTCTCTCTCCCTTCTCTCCTCTCTCTCTCTCTCTTCTCTCCTCTTTTCTCTCCCTCTTCTAGAAACTTGAAGAGGCGGACCGTAAGAGCCGTAACCAGCTCGACAGTCTGGAGAGGGAGCAGAGGCACCTCCAGCGCCAGTTGGACCTGCTGCAGGGGGGCACCGGGGCCGGGGTAGGAGGCACTGGGCCGGGGGAGGGAGAGAGGATACGCATGGACAGCGTGGGCTCCACCCTCTGCTCCTCCGAGCACTCGGACTCGGACCAAGGTGAGCGACCGTGACCGCCGAAAGGGATCTTTGTCAGATTCCAGTTGTTATTTCATTGTATCACACACATAAGCACATCAGTTAAAGAGATGTGGACTTTGCACACTTGTACCCTATTCTTAGGATAACCAGAAAGCTAGATTCTTTGTGGAAACAAACCAAACTTCTCAGTTTAGTAGTGTTCCTGTTTAGTTCCAAGGAGCTCTTGTTTCAAGTGTGTTATTCCAACGTTCTGCTCTTCTCTTACTCTCTCTCTCTCTCTTTCTCTCTCTCTCTACCTCTCTCCTTCTCCCACCTCCCTTGCCCTCTACAGAGGAGATTGAGGTGGACGTGGAGTCTACAGAGTTCTCAGAGCACGGGGAACTGGACTCGGTTTCTACGGCCTCCACCAGCGATCTAGACGACCACAGCAGCCTTCAGAGTCTAGCCAGCGACGAGGGCTACTCCAGCTGCAGCATCCTCAAACTCTCCTCAGCCTTCTCCGGATCCTCCTCATAGGAGATGGCTGTTGGGTGTAGACTCCTCCCCCCCGGCTCCAATCTGCAACCTCGGGGGGCTAAATCAACATCCAAAGACCAACCACCTGAACCTGTCCTGTCTAACTTCCTGTCTGTAACCCCTCGCCATCGCACCATCCGTCGCTCTGCTCCAACTCGCTGCTGATCCTCAACCCCCAGTCCCCCCCCTCGGAACCCCTCAACCCCCCCTCCGTCCCAAGCAGAAGGTCCAACCCCCCGTATCGTCTCGATAACGGGTACATGAAGAACAGAGATTGATCCAAACACAGAACCAACCTTTATTTTGAGAATCTGAATAAGAGCAATGGTTTGAGATTAGATTTTGACTTGGGCGGCTTTATGAATGATTGAAACTGAAGATGAAAAAGGATGTATTTTATATGCTGGGATCAGCATTATCTTGGTTTTATTGCAGACATACTGTAATCGAAGGGAATTAGACCCCTTTTTTTTTAAATCAAACAATTCATTAAGTAATTTTAGAATCAAACAAAAAAAAACAACCCCATATTTTAGCATCAGAAATGCACATTTCTAATATATATTAGAATATTTTCTGTAGAGTTTTCTGAGTTTTAAAACCTTGTTTGGTTCTGTGTGTTTGAGTGTTTGCTCTGGTCTTGTGTCTGAAGTCAAGGCAATGTTCCCAATTTGGGAAGGAGTGGTAATTTGGACACAGACTCTGTGGAATGTCAAGAAGTCTACTTGCCATATCAACACATTTTGGCCCTTGAACGACGGTCCTTTTTATTTGACATTTCTTGTCTTTGTGTTTTTTTTTTTACCACTGTGCAACCACAGCACTGCATCCAACAGCATCCATCTATCCATTTACATTTCTTGTCTTTGTGGGGGTTTTTTTACCACTGTGCAACCACAGCACTGCATCCAACAGACACTTGAAATGGTGCTACCTGAAACAGCAACAACAAACCCATCCACCACGCAGCTCAAACGCTTGTACAACCAACGATCCTTGTCTGCCGTGTCATACAGGATGTTTCCATCCAAACGAATGGAGGAGAAACAAAAACATGCATCATATGCATTCCCATGGAACGTGGGCGGTGCTCCGTGTGGAAATCAATCTTCAAATGTGTTTTTACAACAACGCAGCTACCACAACAAGCTATCCTGCACCTGCCTACCTTATAGCTGTCTATAGAAACACATCGGCACAATTTAAAAAGAAGGAATAGCAAGGAACTTTGGACTATAGAGACAACATCCATCCTTTCTCTCTATCCAGCAGTAACAAGCAATAACCATTTCTAGTATTTTTGTTTAAAAAAAATATATTTAAATTTCGACCATTTGACCTCCTGTTTTTTCCCCCTCTCTTTTCCAAGGCAACAGACCTGTGGCCGTCCAAAAAAAGCTCATTCAACTTGCTTTGTTTTTTTGTACATAATTAAATAGCTTAATAAATTAACGATGAAAAAAGGAGTGTAAAAAAAATAAGTTAGAAAACTTGTGTATAGAAAAAACCTATTGCCTCTGTTGCTGTTTTTGACCTTGTGTTTTTGTGCATTTTAAATGATATTTTTGAAAAGATGTATTCTACTTCTCTCAGAGTGTGACTGGCAAGCGGTCAGTCAGTCGTCCACGTGGCATGAATTGGACAGTATTGCTTTGTTCATTTTGCTGGTTGAAACGTTCAAAGGTTACCATTCTGTAGCTGTCCCCCATCAACCCCAAGAGAAGTTCCACTTCATAGTACTTAACTTAAAGTTCAAGACACAACAACAAGAGAACAACAACTATATGGCTGTAATACAAAATGGCCGCCACCCCAGGACATCTTCTGTTCATAAATACAGAGTTTGTGTGGCACTCTTATTTATTCAAATTTGTTTGTTTCTTACTTTTATTTTGAAAACTCCTATATGGCATTCCACTGGTGGTATCTCGTGAGCTGTGGTGGAACTCGAGTCTGAAGTGACAGCACCAAGGTGTATGATGATGTCATCGACTGTGTGTGTACATCCTTAGCCCTTGTTACTGAAGCGAGCCCAACTTGCACTTTGAAAAGTCTTGTTTTCCACGGGTATTCACATATCTCTTCATATGAAAGAACAATCCCACCCTGACCCTTGAGTTTTTGAAGTTTATATATTTATTAGCCTATTTCTCCATCTCTCACAGAACCAACACAGAATGGAAAAAAATGAAAAAGTTAACTTATTTGGTTTCTGTCTTATCTTATTACTCTCCCTATTTTTTTATGATTTTATCCCATATTTTAAGATTTAATGTTTAAAAGTGAAACAATTGTTGTTTCCCAAATGGCACCCTATTCCCTACATAGTGCACTACTTTTGACCAGACTCTGTCAAAAGTAGAGCACTAAGTAGGGAATAGGGTGCCATTTGAGAAACAGACCATGGTGAATCGTAGTGAAGTCAGTCAGGATACCAGGCTAATGTTGTTTTGTTAGACGGACACTTGAAATGTAATCAGCCCCCAAGCTGCTCCCAGTACTGAGCCTTGCCTCTCATGCATCCACGGTCGAGTTCCAAACTGACCCCAAGCTGCTCCCAGTACTGAGCCTTGCCTCTCATGCATCCACGGTCGAGTTCCAAACTGACCCCAAGCTGCTCCCAGTACTGAGCCTTGCCTCTCATGCATCCACGGTCGAGTTCCAAACTGACCCCAGGCTGTATGGTCATCTTCTCCTTCTCTGATAGGCTGGGTGGAGTTTTTGTCCTAACAGTTTACACCTATCCAATAATCCTAGAATTTGCTAGGAGGGGATTGGGGTGTAGGGTCAAGGGGTTGATTTTGGACTCAGCCTACAATAGCCAAGTCTAATGGGCAAATACTGAGCCAGCTACTATACAAAATGGGGGCTAACTAACTAACTCCACACTCTAGTAGGAAGACAAGTAGTAGTCTTTACTAGATTATGTTTTAGTCAACAAAATGTGTCTTACATTTACAAAAAGCCTCAGATGAATATTATTGAGAACAAAAACCTCTGGTTTCAACGAAGGACATCATTCAAGGTGTAAAGTTAGAGTGTAATCTTGAGGGATTTCATGATCTCCTCAAATTTGGATGGTTCACTGACGATGGTGCTTTCTCGACAGAAACAAATAAGCCAAACGACCTCCGAACACCAACAGTGTCCTCTTCTCTTTCACAGGGGGCAGATTACGTCACTCTCCTTCATTTACACTTTTATCTTCTAGCGCTTTTTGTTTCTCGTTTTCTGAACCTGCACTATGAGAAAAAAGGGCCCATATTTAATGAAAAACTGTGTTTTTCCCCCAATACCCTCTCTCTTTTGTGTCTGGTGTCCTTAGTGCAGCCATATAAGTGATACCTGCTTTTGGCTGTGTATGGCTAGCAGTATGTTGTTATATCCAGATTTGGGGTCTATTCTAACTCAGTTCCAATCTGTTGAGTTCAAGATGGGAATTTCTTACCTGGTATCCAAACTGAATTCACATTCCATTTTGCAGATGGAATTTAGATGGAATTGACCTCCACCCTGAATAATGTCACTCCAGTGTACTAGGTATTGGTCTTATAGACAATGACTCGAAGGGGGGGAACGAATAGCATGGGACCCAGATCTGTTTGTGCTGTCTTTCCAACTCCTGTGGTCATTCTGGTCAAGACAGCACAAACAGATCTGGGAACCAGGTTAAGGCAGAATGAATGGGTAAAAGTAGATACAACTATTCCCACCTCCAAACAGGACAGACCTAGCCTGGGTTAAACTAGGCTGAATGCTGTGATACGAGTTAGCGTAGCATTCAGTCTGGTTTAACCAGGCTATAGGAGAGACTATAGTCCCCTTGTTGTTCAGATGAACTCTGTGGCCATCAATCCTTTGTAGAACATACTCTCTGATGATGATGATTCTCGCTGTGTAAGTTTGAAAATGCAAGACTTACAATAAAACACCAAGATTTTCAAACCGGAACTTGTTCACTTTGTCTACTATCTATATTGTTATTTTCAAGATTGTTTTTAATCCATTCTCCATTCATCTTGAGGAAGTCAGACACTTCTTGTCGGTTGGGTTCCTGTCAGTCAGCGATGCACTGAGTGTACGAAACATTATGAACACCTGCTCTTTCCATGAAATAGACTGACCAGGTGAATCCAGGTGAAAGCTATGATCCCTTATTGATGTCACTTGTTAAATCCACTTCAATCAGTGTAGATGAAGGGGAGGAGACAAGTTAGAGACACATTTTTAAGCCTTGAGACAATTGAGACATGGATTGTGTGTGTGTGTGTGTGTGTGTGTGTGTGCCATTCAGAGGGTGAATGGGCAAGACAAAAGATTCAAATGCCTTTGAATGTCAAGAACAACAACACTGCTGAGTTTTTCACGCTCAACAGTTTCCTGTGTGTATCAATAATTGTCCACCCACCACCCAAAGGACAACTAGCCAACTTGACACAACCGTGGGAAGCATTGGAGTCAACATGGTCCAGCATCCCTGTGGAAAGCATTCGACACCTTGTAGAGTTCATGCCCCGACGAATTGAGGCTGTTCTGAGGGCAAAAGGGGGTGCAACTCAATATTAGGAAGGTGTTCTTAATGTTTTGTACACTCAGTGTATCTTAAAGGGTGAACTGGGTAAACAAGACCCTGTGCAGATTACAGTATCTTAGTTTATATATTGTATGTACATATCATATGCAGACTTTTGCCAGGCACTGTAAAGATCTGATAAACCTCTGCAGAAATGCACAGACTTTGCATGACTGGAACGAGCCCAAGTAGGTGTCTCAAAGTTAACTGTAGATACACTATATAGCTATATATATATATATATATATATATATATATATATATATATATATATATGTTTGGGGTCACTTAGAAATGTCCTTGTTTTTGAAAGAAAAGCACATTTTTTGTCTATTAAAATAGCATCAAATTGATCAGAAATACAGTGTAGACATTGTTAATTTTGTAAATTACTATTGTAGCTGGAAATGGCTGATTTTTTTAATGGAATATCTACATAGGCGTACAGAGGCCCATTATTACCAACCATCACTCCTGTGTTCCAATGGCACGTTGTGTTAGCTAATCCAAGATGATCATTTTAAAAGTCTAATTGATCATTGGAAAACCTGTTTTGCAATTATGTTAGCACAGCTGAAAACTGTTGTTCTGATTAAAGAAGCAATTAAACTGTCCTTCTTTAGAAAGGTTGAGTATCTGGAGTATCAGCATTTGTAGGTTCGATTACAGGCTCAAAATGGGCAGAAACAAATAACTTTTTTCTGAAACTCATCAGTCTATTCTTGTTCTGAGAAATGAAGGCAAAACACCAATGTCAACGTCAACAGTGAAGAGGTGACTCCGGCATGCTGGCCTTCTAGGCAGAGTTGCAAAGAAAAAGCCGTATCTCAGACTGGCCAACAAAAATAAAAGATTAAGATGGGCAAAAGAACACAGACACTGGACAGAGGAAGATTGGAATAAAGTGTTATGGACAGACTAATCTAAGTTTGAGGTACTCAGATCACAAAGAAGAACATTCGTGAGACGCAGATAAAATGAAAATATGCTAGAGGAGTGCTTGACGCCATCTGTTAAGCATGGTGGAGGCAATGGGATGGTCTGGGGGTGTTTTGGTGGTGGTAAAGTGGGAGATTTGTACAGGGTAAAAGGGATCTTGAAGAAGGAAGGCTATCACTCCATTTTGCAACGCCATGTCATACCCTGTGGGCGGTGCTTAATTGGAGACTATTTCCTCCTACAACAGGACAATGACCTAAAGTACAGCACCAAACTATGCACCAACTATTCAGGGAAGAAGCAGTCAGCTGGTATTCTGTCTATAAGGGAGTGGCCAGCACAGTCACCGGATCTCAACCCTATTGAGCTGTTGTGGGCGCAGCTTGACTGTATGGTACGTAAGAAGTGCCCATCAAGCCAATCCAACTTGTGGGAGGTGCTTCAGGAAGCATGGGGTGAAATCTCTTCAGATTATCTCAGCAAATTGACAACTAGAATGCCAAAGGTCTGCAAGGCTGCAACTGCTGCAAATGTAGGATTATTTGACGATAGCAAAGTTTAAGGATACAATTATTATTTCAATTAAAATGATTTATAACCTTGTCGAAGTCTTAACTATATTTGCAACTCATTTCATGTATGTTTTCATGGAAAACAAGGACATTTCTAAGTGACCAAACTTTTGAACAGTAGTGTATATTTAAAAGTATGTGGACACCCCTTCAAATTAGTGGATTCGGCTATTTCAGCCACACCCGTTGCTAATAGGTGTATAAAATTGAGTACACAGTCATGCAATCTCCATAGACAAATATTGTCAGTAGAATGGCCTTACTGAAGAGCTCATTTAATTTCAACGTGGCACCGTCATATGATGCCACCTTTCCAACAAGTCATTTTGGCAACTTTCTGCCCTGCTATAGCTGCCCTGGTCTACTGTAAATGCTGTTATTGTGGAAAGTGGAAACATCTAGGCACAGCACTGGCTCAGTCACGAAGTGGTAGACCACACAAGCTCACAGAACGGGACCACCAAGTGCTGAACCATGTAGCACGTAAAAATAGCCTGTACTCAGTTACAACACTCACTACCAAGTTCCAAACTGCCTCTGGAGGCAACATCAGCACAAGAACTGTTCGTCTGAAGCTTAATGAAATGGGTTTCCATGGCCGAGCAGTCGCACACAAGCCTAAGATCACCACGCACAATGCCAAGCGTCGGCTTGAGTGGTGTAAAGCTCGCCACCATTGGACTCTGGAGCAGTGGAAACGCGTTCTCTGGAGTAATGAATCACCACACTTCACCACCTGGCAGTCCAACAAACTAATCTGGGTTTGGCAGATGCCAGGAGAACGTTACCTGCCCGAATGTATAGTGCCAACTGTAAAATTTGATAGAGGAGAAATAATGGTCTGGAGAGGTTTTTCATGGTTCAGGCTCCTAAATTCCAATGAAGGGAAATCTTAACGCTACAGAATACAAAGACATTCTAGATGATTCTGTGCTTCCAATGTTGTGGAAATAGTTTGGAGAAGGCCTTTTCCTGTTTCAGCCCCCGTGCACAAAGCGATGTCCACACAGAAATGGTTTGTCGAGATCGGCTTTCCCAGAAGAGTGGAGGCTGTTATAGCAGCAAAGGGTGGACCAACTCCATATTAATGCCCATGATTTTGGAATGAGATGTTCGACGAGCAGGTGTCCCCATACTTTTGGTCATGTAGTGTATATCATAATATCGCTCAAATGTATGCACTCCATGTACTTTCATTCACTTTATATTATAGCGTAGCTAGCTAGAGATTTAGTTCAGCCACTTGTGCCATGAGGTTCACATGGCTTGTGGGGAGGGTTAGAAGGCATTACAAACCACATGAACATGATGCACTGCTACTACACCATATTGGAGCGGTCACATCTTGTGAAACATGGCTAGGAAGACCCAAACCTCCCAAGAAGAGCTGAATCATAAAATAACACATTGAGATGTTCCTTTCAGCTGGGCATAGTTCTTTAAAAAGTGATATTTTGTCTTGGGACACGCATCTGGAGAATATATGGTGGCTGTTTCATAAACAATCCCCTATGTTGTCGGCCGAGGTCCTGGAATTCTCCTCTGGCCTCCTCACTGGACCCCAAAAAACTTCCTGGCCCTACCTATATGGATCATGTGTTCCTATCAGTAGTAATATCTGCCCCAAGCCATAACACTCTTAGATAGTTAACCAAATAGCTACCAGGACTATTGGCATTGACCCTTCTTTTGCAGGAACTGTTTTTACTCGTCACATACGCTGCTGCTGTTGCTGTTACGATCTGTCACTTTATTCCTAGTTGTATGTACATACAGTTGAAGTCGGAAGTTTACATACACCTCAGCCAAATACATTTAAACTCAGTTATTCACAATTCCTGACATTTAATCCTAGTAAAAAATCCCCTGTCTTGGGTCAGTTAGGATCACCACTTTATTTTAAGAATGTGAAATGTCCGAATAATAGTAGAGAGAATGATTTATTTCAGCTTTTATTTCTTTCATCACATTCCCAGGGGGTCAGAAGTTTACATACACTCAATTAGTATTTGGTAGCATTGTCTATAAATTGTTTACCTTGGGTCAAACGTTTCGGGTAGCCTTCCACCAGCTTCCCACAATAAGTTGGGTGAATTTTGGCCCATTCCTCCTGAAAGAGCTGGTGTAACGGAGTCAGGTTTGTAGGCCTCCTTCCTCACACACGCTTTTTCAGTTCTGCCCACAAATTTTCTATAGGATTGAGGTCAGGGCCTTGTGATGGCCACTCCAATACCTTGACTTTGCTGTCCTGAAGCCATTTTGCCACAACTTTGGAAGTATGCTTGGGGTCATTGTCCATTTGGAAGACCCATTTGAGACCAAGCTTTTACTTCCTGACTGATGTCTTGAGATGTTGCTTCAATATATCCACATAATTGTCTTCCCTCATGACACCATCTATTTTGTGAAGTGCACCAGTCCCTCCTGCAACAAAGCACCCCCACAACATGATGCTGCCACCCCCGTGCTTCACGGTTGGGAGGGTGTTCTTCGGCTTGCAAGCCTCCCCCTTTTTCCTCCAAACATAACAATGGTCATTATGGCCAAACAGTTCTATTTTTGCTTCATCAGACAAGAGGACATTTCTCCAAAAAGTATGATCTTTGTCCCCATGTGCAGTTGAAAACCATAGTCTGTCTTTTTTATGGTGGTTTTGGAGCAGTGGCTTCTTCCTTGCTGAGCGGCCTTTCAGGTTATGGTCTCCTCCCTGAGGGGTACTGTCACGTTCTGACCTTAGTTCTTTTGTTATGTCTTTGTTTTAGTATGGTCAGGGCGTGAGTTGTGTGGGTTGTCTATGTTCCTTTTTCTATGTTTTGGGATTTCTGTGTTTGGCCTGGTATGGTTCTCAATCAGAGGCAGCTGTCAATCGTTGTCCCTGATTGAGAACCATACTTAGGTAGCCTGGTTTCACTTTTGAGTTGTGCGTGATTGTTTTCTGTTTTGTGTCTACACCAGACAGGACTGTTTTGTTTAGTTTGTTCTCCTTTGTTATTTTGTTTAGTATTCTCGTGATAATAAATTATCAATATGGACACCTACACCTACCATTGGTCCTCACCTTCTTCCACCACAGACGAGCGTTACAGAATCACCCACCACCAAAGGACCAAGCAGCGTGGTAACGGGCAGCAGCAGTGATCTCAGGACTCCTGGACATGGGAGGAGATTCTGGACAGCAAGGGACCCTGGGCACAGGCTGGAGAGTATCGCCGCCCCAAGGCAGAGCTGGAGGCAGGGAAAGCCGAGAGGCGGTGGTATGAGGAGGCAGCACGGCAGCGCAGTTGGAAGCCCGAGAGGCAGCCCCAAAAATGTATTGGTGTGTGGCTAAGTCAGGTAGGAGACCTGAGCCAACTCCCCGTGCTTATCGTGGAGAGAGAGGGACCGGGCAGGCACCGTGTTATGCCGTGAGGCGCACGGTGTCCCCGGTGCGCAGGCATAGCCTGGTGCGGTACATAGCAGCGCCTCGTATCGGCCGGGCTAGAGTGGGCATCGAGCCAGGTGCCATGAAGTCGGCTCAGCGCATCTGGTATCCAGTGCGTCTCCTCGGGCCGGGGTACGCATGGTGTCCCCGGTTCGCCAGCACAGCCCAGTGCGGGCTATTCCACCTTGCCACACTGGCCTGGCTACAGGGAGCATTCAACCAGGTAGGGTTGGGCAGGCTCGGTGCTCGAGACCTTCAGTGCGCCTTCACGGTCCGGTCTATCCGGTGCCACCTCCACGCACCAGCCCTCAGGTGGCAGCCCCCCACACCAGGCTGTCTCTCCGTCTCCTCCCTACAGGTGCTCCCGTCTGTCCTGAGCTGCCAGAGTCTCCCATCTGTCCTGAGCTGCCAGAGTCTCCCGTCTGTCCTGAGCAGCCAGAGACTCACGTCTGTCCTGAGCTGCCAGAGCCGCCCGTCTGTCCTGAGCTGCCAGAGCCGTCCGTCAGTCAGGAGCTGCCAGAGCCGTCCGTCAGCCAGGAGCTGCCAGAGCTGCTCGTCAGTCAGGAGCTGCCAGAGCCGTCCGTCAGCCAGGAGCTGCCAGAGCCGTCCGTCAGCCAGGAGCTGCCAGAGCTGCTCGTCAGTCAGGAGCTGCCAGAGCCGTCCGTCACTCCGGTGCTGCCGGAGTCTCCCGCCTGTCCGGTGCTCCTGGAGTCTCCCGCCTGTCCGGTGCTCCTGGAGTCTCCTGCCTGTCCGGTGCTCCTGGAGTCTCCCGCCTGTCCGGTGCTGCCGGAATCTCCTGTCCATTCGGGACCCGCTGCTCTAAAGAGGTCACGGAGGCGGTTAAAGAGGCGGAGAAAGACTATGGTGGAGTGGGGTCCACGTCCCGCGCCAGAGCCGCCACCGCGGACAGACACCCACACAGACCCTCCCCTATCGGTTCAGGTTTTGCGGCCGGAGTCCGCACCTTTGGGAAGGGGGGGGGGGGGGTACTGTCGCGTTCTGACCTCAGTTCTTTTGTTATGTCTTTGTTTTAGTATGGTCAGGGCGTGAGTTGGGTGGGTTGTCTATGTTCCTTTTTCTATGTTTTGGGATTTCTGTGTTTGGCCTGGTATGGTTCTCAATCAGAGGCAGCTGTCAATCGTTGTCCCTGATTGAGAATCATACTTAGGTAGCCTGGTTTCACTGTTGAGTTGTGGGTGATTGTTTCCTGTGTCTGTGTCTGTACCATACGGGTCTGTTTCGATTTTCCTTTGTTCTTTCACTTTGTTATTTTGTATTCTGTAGTGTTCAGTTGTACATGTTAAAATGGACACTTACCACGCTGCACATTGGTCCGATATCTCTTACTCCTCGTCAGAAGAAGAGGACCAACGTTACAGGTATGACGGCTGCGTGGACCCATGGTGTTAATACTTGCGTACTATTGTTTGTACAGATGAACGTGGTACCTTCAGGCATTTGGAAATTGCTCCCAAAGAACAACCAGACTTGTGGAGGTCTACACATTTTTTTCTGAGGTCTTGGCTGATTTCTTTTGATTTTCCCATGATGTCAAGCAAAGAGGCACTGAGTTTGAAGGTAGGCCTTGAAATACGTGTCACGTTCTGACCTTAGTTCTGTTATTATATCTTTGTTTTAGTATGGTCAGGGCGTGAGTTGGGTGGGCAGTCTGTTTGTTTTTCTATGTTGGTTTTTGAGTTTGGCCTAGTATGGTTCTCAATCAGAGGCAGCTGTCAATTGTTGTCCCTGATTGAGAATCATACTTAGGTTGCCTGGGTTTCACTTTTGGGTTGTGGGTGTTTGTTTTCCGTGTGAGTGTTTGGTCCACACGGTACTGTTTTCGGTTTTGTATATTCACGTCATCGTTTGTTGTTTTGTTCGAGTGTTCTATTGTCTTTATTAAAAAAACATTATGGACACTTACCACGCTGCGCATTTGTCCTCCGATCCTTCTCGCTACTCCTCCTCAGAAGAGGAGGACGAGAACCCTTACAGAATCATACTTAGGTAGCCTTTTTCCACCTGTGTTTCGTGGGTGTTTATTTTCTGTTCTGTGTTTTGTTTCACCGTTCAGGACTGTTCATTTTGTCATTTTATTGTTTTGTTTAGTGTTCAGTATTTCTTATTAAAACAAGATGTACACTTACCACGCTGCACCTTGGTCCTCCTCTCTTTCTCCCAACGACGAGCGTTACAATACATCCACAGGTACACCTCCAATTGACTGAAAGTATGTCAATTAGCCTATCAGAAGCTTCTCAAGCCATGACATCATTTCTAGAATTTTCCAAGCTGTTTAAAGGCACAGTCAACTTAGTGTATGTAAACGTCTGACCCACTGGAATTGTGATAGTGAATTATAAGTGAAATCTGTCTGTAAACAATTGTTGGGAAAATGACTTGTGTCATGCACAAAGTAGATGTCCTAACCAACTTGCCAAAACTATAGTTTGTTAAACAAGAAATTTGTGGCGTGGTTGAAAAAATATTTTTAATGATTCCAACCTAAGTGTATGTAAACTTCTGACTTCAACTGTATTTCCCTCAATTACCTCGTACCCCCTGCAGATGGACTCAGCACTAGTACCTGTGTATATAGACACATTATCGCTACTCATTGTGTATCTACACTATTATTACTTTTATTATTACGTTTGACTTTTTTTTGTCCATTTTCTTTCTCTCTGCATTATTGGGAAGGGCCGTAAGTAAGCATTTCACTGTTAGTCTACACCTGTTGTTTATGAAGCATGTGACGAATAGCATTGGATTTGATTTGATTATGGACATCAACACTAAGAATCCTTTTGTTTATTGTAACAGCAGGCTGTTGTGCTCTGTAAATCCTCACATGTACCATACTTAAGGAGGTGCTCCCCCTAGTGGTTGAATGTAGTTGTGAACCTCTCATTTATACAGTGCATTTGGAAAGTATTCAGACCCCTTGACTTTTTCCACATTGTTACGTTACAGCTTTAGTCTAAAATGTATTAAATAGTTTCAATCTACACACAAGACCCCATAATGACAAAGCAAAAACAGGTTTTTAGATTTTTGAAATGTTAAAATGTATTACAAATTTACATAAGTATTCAGACCCTTTGCTATGAGACTTGAAATCCAGCTCAGGTGCATCCTGTTTACATTGATCATCCTTGAGATGTTTCTACAAATTGATTGGTCCACCTGTAGTAAATTCAATTGATTGGACATGATTTGAAAAGGCGCACACCTGTCTATGTTTAAGTCCCACAGTTGACAGTGCATGTCAGAGCAAAAACCAAGCCATGAGTTTGAAGGTATTGTCCATAGAGCTCCGAGACAGGATTGTGTTGAGGCACAGATCTGGGGAAGTGTACTCAAAAATGTCTGCAGCCTTGAAGGTCCACAAGAACAGTGAAAACATAATTGTTTGGAACCACCAAGACTCGTCCTAGAGCTAGCTGCCCGACCAAACTGAGAAATGGGCCTTGGTCATGGTCACCTGACCAAGAACCCAATGGCAGAACCCGATGACAGAACTCCAGAGTTCCTCTGTGGAGATGGGAGAACCTTCCAGATGGACAACCATCTCTTATTTTTGATTTTTTTACACCCCTTTTTTTCCACAATTGGAATTTACAGTCTTGTCTCGTCGCTGCAACTCCCGTACGGACTCGGGAAAGGCCAAGGTCGGGAGCCATGCGTCCTCCGAAATACGACCCTGCCAATCCGCACTGCTTCTTGACACACTGCCCAGGGCTCCTGAGTGGCGCAGCGGTCTAAGGCACTGCATCTCAGTGCTAGAGGCGTCACTACAGACCCTGGTTTGATTCCAGGCTGTATCACAACTGGCTGTGATTGGGAGTCCCATAGTGTGGTGACAAATAGCTGGGCCGGAACTGGCGACCGAAGTCAGCATGCATTCACCTGGCCTGCCACAAGGAGTTGGGAAAAGGACATCCTGGCCAAACCCTCCCCTAACCCTCCCCTAACCCGGACGACGCTGGGCCAATTGTGTGCGCCGCCTCATGGGTCTCCCGGTCGCAGCCGGCTGCAACACAGCCTGGGATCAAACTGTGGTTCATAATGAAGACTTAAGATTGCAATGCAGTTCCTTTATTTCGCTGCACCCCTCCTGTGGTCTTAGGACAACCATCTGCAGCACTCCACCAATAAGGGCTTTATGGTAGAGTGGCCAGAGGGAAGCCACTCCTCAGTAAAAGGCACATGACAGCCCGCTTGGGGTTTGCCAAAAGGCACCTAAAGACTGAAACCAAGATTTTACTCTTTGGCCTTAATGCCAAGCGTCACATCTGGAGGAAACCTGGCACCATCCCTACGGTGAAGCATGGTGGTGGCAGCATCATGCTGTGGGGATGTTTTTCAGCGACAGGGACTGGGAGACTAGTCAGGATGGAGGGAACGATGAACGGAGCAAAGTACAGAGAGATCCTTGATGAAAACCTGCTCCAGAGCGCTCAGGACCTCAGACTGGTGCGAAGGTTCACCTTCCAACAGGATAACGACCCTAAGCACACAGCCAAGACAACACAGGCGTGGCTACAGGACATGTCTCTGAATGTCTTTGAGTGGCCCAGCCAGAGCCTGGACTTCAACCTGATCAAACATCTCTGGAAAGACCTGAAAATAGCTGTGCAGCGACTCTCCCCATTCAACCTGACAGAGCTTGAGAGGATCTTTTTTTTAAATGTTTTATTTCACCTTTATTTAACAAGTTCTAATTTACAATTGTGACCTGGCCAAGATAAAGCAAAGCAGTTAGACACATACAGCAACACAGAGTTACCCATGGAGTAAAACAAACATACAGTCAATAATACAGTAGGAAAAAAAAGTATATATACAGTGTGTGCAAATGAGGTAAGATAAGAGAGGTAAGGCAATAAAATAGGCCATAGTGGCGAGGTAATTACGATATAGCAATTAAACACTGGAGTGGTTAGATGATCTGCAGAGAAGAATGGGAGAAACTCCCCAAATGCAGGTGTGCCAAGCTTGTAGCGTCATACCCAAGAAGACTCGAGGCTGTAATCGCTGCCAAAGGTGCTGCAACAAAGTACAGAGTAAAGGATCTTAATACTTATGTAAAAGTATATTTTTTATTTTAAATAAATGTGCTAAAGAAAAAAAAAATCTGTTTTTGCTTTGTTGTTATGGGGTATTGTGTGTAGATTGATGAGGGGGGAAATAGTTTGATCCATTTTAGAATAAGATAAGAATTTAACAAAATGTAGAAGAAGTCAAGGAGGCTGAATACTTTCCGAATGCACTGCATGTCAACAAACCCACTCGAACTTGAAAGCACATCCCTATTTATACCAGTAGATGGCGCAAAAGCCTTAAATACTGGCTCTACTACATTGCATCCAGTAAACTGATCGCTGGTCTCAAAATTATGCTCCATAGTCTTTAGATGCATTTTTCAAGGTTGGTAAACTGTTGTCCCAAAGTAAACTGAGTTTGCCTACACCACTGATTGCATCCAGATTCCAGTTGATATTCTCCCTAATGGCCAAACGCCTGCTCTGAGTCTCCCACTATCTCTGTGCACACATCATAATTAGTTTACATCATCACAATTAATTTGCTACTTCTGTAAACGACAATTATCTATTGATTTCAACATTTGAATTTGATGGTGATTCATTGATTACCTGAGCAGAACTGTAAAATGTCAAGGACCAGCTTTTAGTTACAGACAACACACCTGTATGCTCAAGACCAAGGTAATCAACAATTAAACACTGATCCACAATAAAATAAACACCTGGATCATTGCCTCTCAAACATCATGGTTTGATTGGTTTTGACTTAATCAAGGCATATCCATAGCCTAATAACATTCTGAATTCATTGGAATACAGGTAGCTATTATATACTGTATCTCTAACACTGCATATCTCTCATCTCAAATGATATGTATCTAATGAGCTATGTTAGAATGCGTGGTCTGACGACTAATTAATGTCATAACAAGATGAGATCCATATGTGAAATGTCACACGATTCTCTCTCTCTCTCCACTCCCTATGACTCATTCTCTGAGACTCATCTTCTTCACTGTTTACCATTCCAGCAGCAAACACAGACACACACAGACACACACAGACACACACACACACACACACACACTCCAGTTGAATTCCTTCCCCCTATGACTCATTATCTGAGACTCCTCTTCTTCCATATTTACCGTTCCAGCAGCAAACCAATAGGACCAATTATAAGACTGATAGGCCTGACAGCGGGCACACACACACACACACACACACACACTGTGATATAATGAATACACACGGATCCCCCATTGAGACCTGCAGGGAGGGTAGTCCCACTGATGACCTCATGACTCATACACACAGACGCAGAGTTGACATCAACAGACTTGTGTGTGTGTGACGAGGAAAAGCAATTCCCTACAAGCTCGATATGAGAAAACGTATCAAAATAAATATCCAGCAGTCAGCCTCATTATCTTCCCAGGGATTGGTGAGGTGGATGAAATATGAAATATTGACATTGGTTGGGGTTGTTATTGACTATGAAATAAGTGGAGCGGTAGAGGGAGGGAGAGAGGGAGAGAGGGGAGATGGGTGATGGAAGCGAGATAAGAGGTAGTGCGAGAGAGAGAAAGACTATTTGTACGTCATTATAATACTGTATATAGCCGTAATATGACATTTGATATGTGTCTATTCCTTTGAAACTTTTGAGTGTAATGTTTACTGTTCATTTTTGATTGTTTATTTCACTTGTATTTATTATCTATGAAACAGAGTGAAGATCAGTTGTGTGTGCATTTAATCGTTCTCCCTCTCCCATTTTTTATCTCCCTCGCTCTCTTTCTCTTTCGCTCTCTCAATTCAATTCAATTCATTTCAAGGGCTTTACTGGCATGGGTTGTATTTACAATGGTATTTGGTATTTACAATGGTATTTACAATGGTGCTGTGATGGCACACTGTGGTATTTCACAGAGTAGATATTGGAGATTATCGAAATTGTGGATCTGTGTAATCTGAGGGAAATATGTGTCTCTAATATGGTCATACATTTGGCAGGAGAGATGATTCACCATTAGTGGTAGAGCACATGACAGGATATACTGATATAGAGTCGACACATCCCTTTTAACAACAAGTTCAGCCCTGACCTGGGTTCTGAGGCATCACCACAAGGCAGGGGAGGACAAAGGACAACAGCCTGAAAATCAAGCCTTGTTTTGTCACCGGAACCTAAATAGCCTGGTATTTTTAAAGAGTAAGTGTTATAGAGCACTTGACATTAAAAGATCATTTCCCGTTTTCCTGAAAACATGAACATTACCTTTAATATTGCCTAAAAGCACGATGGGATTGAATCCCGGCCTAGGCTGTAGTTCAGACTGTATCATACGGCAGATACAGTACACTATTTTGGCAGCACCTCTAGCCCTGTTGTTTAAACCAATTGTCTTGTGGGCCACACACACACACTACACACACACACACACACACGTATCTACCAACTGAATATCTCATTAAGGCTAATCTTCAGGTTGACACACAGACATATATATATTTCATGTGATCACTAACCTCCTACAGAGTTTCAACCCATAGGCCACAGCGAAGTGTGACTAATGTCTGTGTGTGTGTGTCTTTCCTTCATCGTTTGACCTCTCAACACCAACCCCTATTACGTAACCACCAGTCATTGTTAACAACCGTTACAGTGACATTTCACATATCTCCTGAGCAATCTCTACACACACACACACACTCTTATCTACCAACTGAATAGGTGAAGTGTGACTATACTGTTGGTCACATTCATCCTACTGTGGAGCTGAATTGTTCTGCTGGTAAGAGCCTTTTCACTCCACCACAGTTCTTGTAGAGGTTTTGAGAGAACACCCTCGACTGTACCTTTTTTTTGATCTAACCCTAATTAACGTGAACTTGCGAACTTGATAAGTCTCTACTGCTTAAATAAAATAAATCGTTCCACTGGTCTTAGCTTAGCCTTATTGGTACAGGTGTCTGTAGCTATAAACCTGCCTACCAATTAAGATATCTGTACAGCTGGCTACAGTGAGATTAGGATAATGACGGACAGACTAGGATAACTAATCTTCTGCTGTACTCTGAATTCTTGAGGATCTGCCCTTACACTGTGGTAGTGTGATTATTATTACACTGTGGTAGTGTGATTATTATTATTATTACAGTGTGGGAGTGTGATTATTATTACACTGTGGTGGTGTGATTATTATTACACTGTGGGAGTGTGATTATTATTACACTGTGGTAGTGTGATTATTATTACACTGTGGTAGTGTGATTATTATTACACTGTGGTAGTGTGATTATTATTATTATTACACTGTGGTAGTGTGATTATTATTATTATTACACTGTGGGAGTGTGATTATTATTATTATTATTATTACACTGTGGGAGTGTGATTATTATTACACTGTGGTAGTGTGATTATTATTATTATTACACTGTGGGAGTGTGATTATTATTACACTGTGGTAGTGTGATTATTATTACACTGTGGGAGTGTGATTATTATTACACTGTGGGAGTGTGATTATTATTATTATTACACTGTGGGAGTGTGATTATTATTACACTGTGGGAGTGTGATTATTATTATTATTATTACACTGTGGGAGTGTGATTATTATTACACTGTGGGAGTGTGATTATTATTACACTGTGGGAGTGTGATTATTATTACACTGTGGGAGTGTGATTATTATTACACTGTGGGAATGTGATTATTATTATTATTACACTGTGGGAGTGTGATTATTATTATTATTACACTATGGGAGTGTGATTATTATTACACTGTGGGAGTGTGATTATTATTACACTGTGGGAGTGTGATTATTATTATTATTACACTGTGGGAGTGTGATTATTATTACACTGTGGTAGTGTGATTATTATTATTATTATTACACTGTGGGAGTGTGATTATTATTATTATTACACTGTGGGAGTGTGATTATTATTACACTGTGGGAGTGTGATTATTATTATTATTATTACACTGTGGGAGTGTGATTATTATTACACTGTGGGAGTGTGATTATTATTACACTGTGGGAATGTGATTATTATTATTATTACACTGTGGGAGTGTGATTATTATTACACTGTGGGAGTGTGATTATTATTACACTGTGGGAGTGTGATTATTATTATTATTATTACACTGTGGGAGTGTGATTATTATTACACTGTGGTAGTGTGATTATTATTATTATTACACTGTGGGAGTGTGATTATTATTATTATTACACTGTGGGAGTGTGATTATTATTACACTGTGGTAGTGTGATTATTATTATTATTACACTGTGGGAGTGTGATTATTATTACACTGTGGGAGTGTGATTATTATTACACTGTGGGAGTGTGATTATTATTATTATTACACTGTGGGAGTGTGATTATTATTACACTGTGGGAGTGTGATTATTATTACACTGTGGTAGTGTGATTATTATTATTATTACACTGTGGGAGTGTGATTATTATTACACTGTGGGAGTGTGATTATTATTATTATTATTACACTGTGGGAGTGTGATTATTATTATTATTATTACACTGTGGGAGTGTGATTATTATTATTATTATTACACTGTGGGAGTGTGATTATTATTATTATTATTATTACACTGTGGTAGTGTGATTATTATTATTACACTGTGGGAGTGTGATTATTATTATTACACTGTGGGAGTGTGATTATTACTGCCCTCTGCAGTGAGGAAGGGATTTAAAGGCAGTCATTTGTCAGTCGCTCCATTCTAAACACTCCTTGTAAATCCCTGAACCATATCATATAAAAACAAGAAGATCTCCAAACATCGGAAGCTGCTCTGGTTGAATGTTGTTCCGATGTTTTCATCTTGTGACAGACATCTACATCATCCACATCATCTTTCAGGCCCAATAATGACAAATGAGTTGGGTGAGAAATCAAGCACGTGTCACATCTCTGCTTCTGGTGTAACACACACACACACACACACACACACACACACACACACACACACACACACACACACACACACACACACACACACACACTCTAGCTTTGATCTCTGCACTTTGATCTCTGTGACTCCATTTACATGACCAACCGGAAATGCAGGGTGACTCACTCTGTGCGTGTGTGTGTGTGTGTGTGTGTGTGTGTGTGTGTGTGTGTGTGTGTGTGTGTGTGTGTGTGTGTGTGTGTGTGTGTGTGTGTGTGTGTGTGTGTGTGTGTGTGTGTTTCTCTGTGTCTGTCTGTGTCTGTGGCACCACTGCCACAGCCTCTAGACGCCACATTATTTGTAATGTCTGAGAAAATCAAGTATCCAAAATGCACTGTCTCTCTGCACTTTCTCTGTGAAGAAGACATTTGGGCCAACAGATTGTGTCCCCAATGGAACCCTACTCTCCTATACCAGTGGGTCCCAACTTCGCTTCTCAAGTACCCCGGACAAACATACATGATTCAACTCATTGAGGGCTTGATGATTAGTTGGCAAGTTGAATCAGATGTGCTTGTCCAGGGTCACAATCAGAATGTGTACTGTTGGGGAACTGGAGTTGGAAACCACTGCCCTATGTATGAACTACTTTTGACCAGAGCTCTATGGCCCTATGGGCGCTGCTCAGAAGTAGTGCACTACATAGGGAGTAGGGTGCCATTTGGGACACAGACAGTTTTTCTGTTTATGTCAGCCAGTCGGCCAGGCAGAACCACAGTGATGTAACATGATGACGCCACCATTGTGCAGCGACTGGGTGACGTTTGGAAGGGCTTCATCATTTTTCTTAGGGTCATTGGAATGGGTCATTTCCTGTGACGTCATCGTGCCAATTTGGCTCGTCGTGGTCACAATGCCATCACACCACGCAGACACATGCATGCACACACACACCCTGCCATCATACACAGTCTCAGGCCTGTCATCCCTGTCTTTTCATCTTTCATCAGGAAACACTTTCTGTTCCCTCTCTTTCTGTCTTCTTTTCTTCCTTGTGTATTTCACAAGCTTTAGAATAATAATAATAATACATTTCAGTTGGAAGAACACCTCAAGCACTTTTCTCAGACCCAAGGCGGATTAAAAAAATAATGATAATAATAATAATAATAATTAAAAACAATCCAAAACACAAAACATAGAACATAGAACACATACAACAATCAAAGCTGTATACAGGTGTGGTCAGATCTGGAGGACATTAGAACAGAATTAGCAGAGGTCCTTCAAAGCTTTTCTGAACAGCACGGTCTTGAGCTGTGTCTTAAAGGAGGCCAGATACTCTGCAGCCCTAGTAGTGTCTGGAAGAGACTCTGCAGCCCTAGTAGTGTCTGGAAGAGACTCTGCAGCCCTAGTAGTGTCTGGAAGAGACTCTGCAGCCCTAGTAGTGTCTGGAAGAGACTCTGCAGCCCTAGTAGTGTCTGGAAGAGACTCTGCAGCCCTAGTAGTGTCTGGAAGAGACTCTGCAGTCCTAATAGTGTCTGGAAGAGACTCTGCAGCCCTAGTAGTGTCTGGAAGAGACTCTGCAGTCCTAATAGTGTCTGGAAGAGACTCTGCAGCCCTAGTAGTGTCTGGAAGAGACTCTGCAGTCCTAATAGTGTCTGGAAGAGGCTCTGCAGCCCTAGTAGTGTCTGGAAGAGACTCTGCAGTCCTAATAGTGTCTGGAGGAGACTCTGCAGCCCTAGTAGTGTCTGGAAGAGACTCTGCAGCCCTAGTAGTGTCTGGAAGAGACTCTGCAGCCCTAATAGTGTCTGGAAGAGACTCTGCAGCCCTAGTAGCGTCTGGAAGAGGCTCTGCAGCCCTAGTAGTGTCTGGAAGAGGCTCTGCAGCCCTAGTAGTGTCTGGAAGAGACTCTGCAGCCCTAATAGTGTCTGGAGGAGACTCTGCAGCCCTAATAGTGTCTGGAAGAGACTCTACAGCCCTAGTAGTGTCTGGAAGAGACTCGGCAGCCCTAATAGTGTCTGGAAGAGACTCTGGAGATGGACCTGGAGGAGAGAAGGCTGCTGAAGGGAGATGGACCTGGAGGAGAGAAGGCTGCTGGAGGGAGAAGGACATGGAGGAGAGAAGGCTGCTGGAGGGAGAAGGACATGGAGGAGAGAAGGCTGCTGGAGGGAGATGGACATGGAGGAGAGAAGGCTTCTGGAGGGAGATGGACATGGAGGAGAGAAGGCTGCTGGAGGGAGATGGACATGGAGGAGAGAAGGCTGCTGGAGGGAGAAGGACATGGAGGAGAGAAGGCTGCTGGAGGGAGATGGACATGGAGGAGAGAAGGCTGCTGGAGGGAGATGGACATGGAGGAGAGAAGGCTGCTGGAGGGAGAAGGACATGGAGGAGAGAAGGCTGCTGGAGGGAGATGGACCTGGAGGAGAGAAGGCTGCTGGAGGGTGATGGACATGGAGGAGAGAAGGCTTCTGGAGGGAGAAGGACATGGAGGAGAGAAGGCTGCTGGAGGGAGAAGGACATGGAGGAGAGAAGGCTGCTGGAGGGAGATGGACATGGAGGAGAGAAGGCTGCTGGAAGGAGATGGACATGGAGGAGAGAAGGCTGCTGGAGGGAGATGGACATGGAGGAGAGAAGGCTGCTGGAGGGAGATGGACATGGAGGACAGAAGGCTGCTGGAGGGAGATGGACATGGAGGAGAGAAGGCTGCTGGAGGGAGAAGGACATGGAGGAGAGAAGGCTGCTGGAGGGAGATGGACATGGAGGAGAGAAGGCTGCTGGAGGGAGATGGACATGGAGGACAGAAGGCTGCTGGAGGGAGATGGACATGGAGGACAGAAGGCTGCTGGAGGGAGATGGACATGGAGGAGAGAAGGCTGCTGGAGGGAGATGGACATGGAGGAGAGAAGGCTGCTGGAGGGAGAAGGACATGGAGGAGAGAAGGCTGCTGGAGGGAGATGGACATGGAGGACAGAAGGCTGCTGGAGGGAGATGGACATGGAGGAGAGAAGGCTGCTGGAGGGAGATGGACATGGAGGAGAGAAGGCTGCTGGAGGGAGATGGACATGGAGGAGAGAAGGCTGCTGGAGGGAGATGGACATGGAGGAGAGAAGGCTGCTGGAGGGAGATGGACATGGAGGAGAGAAGGCTGCTGGAGGGAGATGGACATGGAGGAGAGAAGGCTGCTGGAGGGAGATGGACATGGAGGAGAGAAGGCTGCTGGAGGGAGATGGACATGGAGGAGAGAAGGCTGCTGGAGGGAGATGGACATGGAGGAGAGAAGGCTGCTGGAGGGAGATGGACATGGAGGAGAGAAGGCTGCTGGAGGGAGATGGACATTGAGGAGAGAAGGCTGCTGGAGGGAGATGGACATGGAGGAGAGAAGGCTGCTGGAGGGAGATGGACATGGAGGAGAGAAGGCTGCTGGAGGGAGATGGACATGGAGGAGAGAAGGCTGCTGGAGGGAGATGGACATGGAGGACAGAAGGCTGCTGGAGGGAGATGGACATGGAGGACAGAAGGCTGCTGGAGGGAGATGGACATGGAGGACAGAAGGCTGCTGGAGGGAGATGGACATGGAGGAGAGAAGGCTGCTGGAGGGAGATGGACATGGAGGAGAGAAGGCTGCTGGAGGGAGAAGGACATGGAGGACAGAAGGCTGCTGGAGGGAGATGGACATGGAGGAGAGAAGGCTGCTGGAGGGAGATGGACATGGAGGAGAGAAGGCTGCTGGAGGGAGATGGACATGGAGGATTCACTTCTGACTCACTGTTGCTGGATTATGTATTAATGTGATTCTCTGTGTGTGTATGTGTGTGTGTGTGTGCGTGTGTGTGCGTGTGTGCGTGCGTACGTGCGTGTGTGTGCACGCTTACTGTGGCAGGGGAAGGTTTTAGGCTGAATAGGCTCCAGAGCAGTAATAACAAGCTGTGCCAACTGGGCTGAGAGGAATATCTCGCCTGCCTGCCTGCCTGCCTGCCTGGCTGCCTGCCTGTCTGCATGTCTGTCTGCATGTCTGTCTGCATGTCTTTCTTTCTGTGTCTAACGTGTGAGTCAAACATTAGACAGAACCCCATCTTGTTTGGGCAAAACACATCGAACACAATCATTTCCGTTGAGTCAAGTCACATATTGGATTTGGTATGGAGTCACATAGCATTAGCAATACCGTTATAATTTTGTTCTAATAATGTAACCCTGTAATAATTCTGTTACAGTCCTGTCTGGTTTGCAACATTAAAAGCTGACGGTGTTATGATCATACAGTATATACGGAGCCTTTAATAAACATGGTGGGGAGATGGGGAAGAGATTCCTCTTGGAAAGAGCTGAGCCTGTTGTGCGTCATCAGAGGGCTTTGGAAGAGTCATGCAGTTTGTCTATTGACAGGGACTGTGGAATGAAACACACACACACACATTTGTTTTACTATCCTTGTGGGGACCCAAAAATGTATTCCCATTTATTCTCCATTTTTTTCCTAAACCCTAACCCTAAACCTAACCCTAACCCCAAAGCACTAATCCCTAACTCCTAAACCTAACTGTAAAACTAAACCTAGCCCCTAAACTTAATCCTAACCCTAATTGTAACCCTAATCCTTAAACCTAACCCTAAATCTAAAATATAATTTTTCCTTGTGGGGACCTGGTCCCCACTTGTCAAAATGATTCTTGCTTTACTATCCTTGTGAGGACTTCTGGTCCCCACAAGGATAATAAAACCAAACCACACACATACATGCACGCACGCACCCACCCACACACACACACACACACTCTTGTGCATGCAGGTGCAGGAGAGAAGCGTGGTAGTGTATGAATCAGCCATCAGCAGCACAGTTGCACATTTTGTGTGCGTGGGCCCAACCCCTTCCACCTGGCACAATATACTACCGTACGTACAATATACTACCATACGGCCAATATACTACCGTATGAACAATATACTACCATACGGACAATATACTACCAATATACTACCATACGGACAATATACTACCATACGGACAATATACTACCATACGGACAATATACTACCAATATACTACCATATGGACAATATACTACAATACAGACAATATACTACCAATATACTACCATACGGACAATATAATACCAATATACTACCATACGGACAATATACTACAATACAGACAATATACTACCATACGGACAATATACTACCATACGGACAATATACTACCAATATACTACCATATGGACAATATACTACAATACAGACAATATACTACCATACGGACAATATACTACCAATATACTACCATAAGGACAATATACTACAATACAGACAATATACTACCATACGGACAATATACTACCGTACGGACAATATACTACCAATATACTACCATACGGACAATATACTACCATACGGACAATATACTACCAATATACTACCATATGGACAATATACTACAATACAGACAATATACTACCATACAAACAATATACTACTGTACGGACAATATACTACAATACAGACAATATACTACGGACAATATACTACAATACACTAGCTATATACTACCATACTGACAATATACTACCATACGGACAATATACTACCAATATACTACCATACGGACAATATACTACAATACAGACAATATACTACCAATATACTACCATACGGACAATATACTATTGTATGGACAATATACTACCAATATACTATCATACGGACAATATAGTATCATTATACTACCATACAGACAATATACTACCAATGTACTACCATATGGACAATATACTACCAGTATACTACCATACGGACAATATACTACATTACAGACAATATACTACCAATATACTACCATACGGACAATATACTACCATACAGGCAATATACTACCATACGGGCAATATACTACCATACGGACAATATACTACCATACGGACAATATACTACCAATATACTACCATATGGACAATATACTACAATACAGAAAATATACTACCATACGGACAATATACTATCGCACGGACAATATACTACAATACAGACAATATACTACGGACAATATACTACAATACACTAGCTATATACTACCATACTGACAATATACTACCATACGGACAATATACTACCAATATACTACCATACGGACAATATACTACAATACAGACAATATACTACCAATATACTACCATACGGACAATATACTATTGTATGGACAATATACTACCAATATTCTACCATACGGACAATATACTATCGATATACTACCATACAGACAATATACTACCAATATACTACCATATGGACAATATACTACCAGTATACTACCATACGGGCAATATACTACCATACGGACAATATACTACCATATGGACAATATACTACCAGTATACTACCATATGGACAATATACTACCATACAGACAATATGCTACCAATATACTACCATATGGACAATATACTACCAGTATACTACCATATGGACAATATACTACCATACAGACAATATGCTACCAATATACTACCATATGGACAATATACTACCAGTATACTACCATACGGGCAATATACTACCATACGGACAATATACTACCATATGGACAATATACTACCAATATACTACCATATGGACAATATACTACCATACGGACAATATACTACCATACGGACAATATGCTACAATACGCAAGCAAGGAACTCAAAATAGACATCTTTCATACTGTTGTTTTATCCATCTCTGAGGTTCTGGAGGTGAGTTATCATTCCCTCTCTCTTCCCCCAGGAGAGCCCCAGGAAAAGATCCCCCAGTTGGATTGACTCATCCAGCTGGGTTGACTCATCAGAAGGCCCTGGGGGGCATGGTTCCTGGTTCATGCCTGGGAGTGTTAATGCAGGTAGACTTGCTGACATAGATCATGTCAGGTGAATTGGTAGAGAAAGGAAAGAGTTCCTGTAATTTACAGGGAGTGTTAAAACAGGAAGATGTTACTGAAACAGATAGCATCTTCACAGGTGAATTAGAATACGGATAGATTTCCAGTTAAAGGGGTGTGGTCTATAGAGGCAATGGCAGGGTACTTAAGCTGATTACAAAAAAACTGTACTTGTAATCAGTTATGTTACCAGAAAGATATTGTTATCAGATTACAGATACTTTTGAAAAACTAGATGATTACTTCTTGGATTACTTTTAAATTCAGAAAGGATGTTTGCAAGAAAAAAATATCCATTATGACAAATTTCTGTTTTCTCAATGACATTCAATTCAGCATTGACAAAAGGTACAAGTTTATCCTTATGGGATCGGTCCTCCCCCCCCCCCCCCCCCCCCCCGCGGGACGGTTGAGCTAACGTAGGCTAATGTGATTAGCATGAGGTTGTAAATAACAAAAAAAAATCCCAGGACATCTGATATGGGCAGAAAGCTTAAATTATTGTTCATCTAACTGCACTGTCCAATTTACAGTAGCTTTTACAGTGAAATAATACCATGCTATTGTTTGAGGAGAGTGCACAATTATGAACTTGAAAATATATTAATAAACCAATTAGGCACACTTGGGCAGTCTTAATACAACATTTTGAACAGATATGCAATGGTTCATTGGATCAGTCTAAAACGTTGTACATACACTGCTGCTGTCTAGTGGGCAAAATCTAAATTGCGCCTGGGCTGGAATAATACATTATGGCCTTTCTCTTGCATTTCAAAGATGATGGTATAAAAAAAGCATGTTTTTTCTCTGTATTATCTTTTACCAGATCTAATGTGTAATATTCTCCTACATTCCTTCAAAGTGTTTCCTTTCAAATGGTATCAAGAATATGCATATCCTTGCTTCAGGTCCTGAGCAACAGGCAGTTAGATTTGGGTATGTCATTTTAGGTGAAAATTGAAAAAAAGGGTCAGATCTTTAAGTTTGTTCCAGCTGAATGAGTCTAACCACAAGTCAGAAACCACTATGATGACACCAAATGTGTTTGATGGATCATTTTTGTCTTCTTCTAATGTCTCTTAAGGGGAAAGTAACTGAAAGTAATCAGATTACGTAACTGAGTTTGGGCAATCCAAAAGTTACGTTACTGATTACAATTTTGGCCAGGTAACTAGCAACTGTACGGATTACATTTAGAAAGTAACCTACCCAACCCCGATTGTTGACCAATGACACAGAAGTATGGTGGCTTAGTTGACCACAACAACAAGAAAGTCTGTCCACAGAATGTGGGTTGCAAAGATCAGTCCCTGATCCAAGTGAAGTGGTTTAGATTGTGCAAGCCTGCTTTGGACCCATATCCACCCAGGCCCACTTCTCTTCTCCACAGTGCCCCACCAGAGTGTCTCGAGGCTGGGCGAAGGAAGCCAGAGCTGGTAGTTCCATGGCCAGGAGCTCTGTGTGTGTGTGTGTGTGTGTGTGTGTGTGTGTGTGTGTGTGTGTGTGTGTGTGTGTGTGTGTGTGTGTGTGTGTGTGTGTGTGTGTGTGTGTGTGTGTGTATGTGTGTGTGTGTGTGTGCGCGCCACTATGCCATGAGTCAAACGTTAGACAGAACCACCATCTTGTTCAGGCAAAACACATCAAACACAATCAATTCCATTGAGTCAAGTCACATATCAGAACAGTCACAGTGATCAAATTTGCAGCATGGCGTTGGCAATGTTATAAATGTTAAATAATAACGCAATAATGGTATAACAACATTGTCGTGTCTGGCTGACATTAAAAGCTGACAGTGTTCTGCCCATATTGGGCACACACACACACACACACACACACACACACACACACACACACACACACACACACACACACACACACACACACACACACACACACACACACACACACACACACACACACACACACACACACACACACACATTATCCTGTCTGGTTTAAAACACTAAAACCTGACAGTGTTATGATCATATTACAGAAGAGTTCATTGGCCTCAACGGTCATCACCTACACACACACACACACACGCACGTATATATGAGGGGCTCTTAATAAATAGGGCAGGGAGATGAGGAAGATATGTAATACAGAGCTGAGCCTGTTGAGATGTGCGTCATCAGAGAGGGCTTTGGAGGAGTCATGCAGTCATATATTGATGGAGACCTCGGAATGACACACACACACATGGAAGATCACCTGTGCGAACATACAGGCGATACCATGCAAACACACACACACACACACACACACAAACAGACTCTTGTGCATGCAGGTGCATTGTAGTGAATGAATCAGCCATCATTATTGTACATTGTGGATGTTACGGCCCAACCTCTTCCACCCAGCGTTCATTTTCACACTCTTCTTTAGATTTAGTCTAGTATTAGTCATTTTGACGTCTTAGTTACATTTTTGTCATTCGAATATTGATTTAGCTATTGTCAAAATGACAAAAACAGTAGGCCATTTTAGTCAACTAAATGCCCTTTCATTTGAGAGAGAGAAGCACAATCCCCAGATGGTGCTGTAAAGTATTGGCAGTAGTATGGGTTGCACCTCTGTCACTCAGTGTTGTCATTACCATTGTTATCAACGTTCCAGACGCTGCAGATCAAGGCTCAGGCTAAGACCCAGAATGCAGACACAGGAGGTGGATAGTATGAGTCTCAGAGTTTATTATAGAACAAGGGCCAGGCAAAAGGGAAGTCAAGGCAGGCAAAGAGACGTCCAAGTCAGAGACAGGCAGGTACAGGACGGCAGGCAGGATCAGGACACGCAGAAAGGTCAGAACTGGGAAGACTAGGACAAACAGAAACTAGAGCAAAGGGACCACAGAAACGCGCTGGTAGGACTTGATGGGACAAGACGAACTGGCAACAGACAAACAGAAAAAATAGGTATAAATAAAGAGGAAATAATGGGGACAAATGGGAGACACCTGGTGGGGGGTGGAGACAAGCACAAGACAGGTGAAACAGATCAGGGTGTGACACCACAGCCGCAAGTAGTACGGGGATAATGACTTTGAATGGGAGATAAGAGATAATGCCTGTTTCGCCCAGTGATGTGGTCGAGGGTTCACATGAACTCAAATTAAAGTTATTTACCCAGCCAGATACATTGTAGTGGCAAGAGGAATTTAGTCAATAAATTGTTTCCTATCTATTGTCCTTTCTTTCTGTGCCGCCAAATGTCTGTACATAGGGTACTGGTAATGTTATGGAAACGTTCAGGTGCAAAACGTTCTTGAACGTTGCAGATAGAAATTCCATGAATTTCACGTTATCCCTTATTCAACATGTCAGAGAGTCATGTTAGTTCTACATTTCATATTTCTAATGTTCCAAAACGTTGCGTCCTGCTGAACGCGCGCCAGGATGTTAGCTATAGCTAGCTAATGAGGTAACATGACTGAACAAGGTGTAGCCTAAACAAATTATTAACGGTCGAAGTAACCTTGTTTTAGAACAGCCTGCGATGTGCTTTATGAACGCAAGATGTGACCCACCAATGCACGATAGAAAGAAACAAACGTAGCGCCGGTATTATGGGTCATATCTTTTGAACAGTAATGGCTAGAATCAAGCCGTTTTCCCTGAGAAAAAGGAAACCTGGCTAGTGTGTTGGCTACAGAACCTGGTAATGAAACGCAGTGGGGAAAGTGCGAGGGTTTAGCGAGACTACAAATTCCCAAACTTTTTTATACTCAAGGAAGAGAAAAATATAGCTAGACTGATGTTTTGCCATTAAACTTAATGCTGCTATTGTTTTTAATTCATTTGGTAAAGCAGCTTGTGTTTCTTAACCAGGTAACGGGTTTCTAGAAGGCTGGTGGTGACTGGTTAGCTACTGGGAAGCCAAAGATCAAATCAAATCAAACTTTATTTGTCACATATTTGAACACAACAAGTGTAGACTTTACCGTGAAATGCTTTACTTACAAGCCCTTAATCAACAGTGCAGTTCAAGAAGAAGAAAATATTTACCAAGTAGACTAAAATAAAAAGTAATAACAGAAAGTAACACAATAAGAATAGCAATAACGAGGCTATATACAGGGGGCACCGGTACCCAGTCAGTGTGCGGGGGTACAGGCTTGTTGAGGTAATCGGTACATGTAGGTGGGGGCGAACTGACTATTCATAGGTAACAAACAAACAGCGAGTAACAGCAGTGTACAAAAGGGAGGGGGTCAATGTAAATTGTCCGGTGGCGACCTTATGGTTTGGGAGTAGAAGCTGTTAAGCCTTTTCGTTCTAGACTTGGCGCTCCGGTACCGCTTGCCTTTGGGTGACTGGAGTCTCTGACAATTTTATGGGCTTTCCTCTGACACCGCCTGGTATAGAGGTCCTGGATGGCAGAAAGCTTGACCCCAGTGATGTACTGGGCCGAACGCACTACTCTCTGTAGCGCCTTACTGTCAGATGCCGAGCAGTTGCCATATCGGAGCCAAAGTGGTGCCTGTCTGTCTGCCTGGTGCCTGTCTGCCAACACTCATCACTTGCTCCCCCGCAGTTCACAAACGGATGTAGACTAGGCTGTGTTCCGGGTGTGGTGCATCCTTCCCACTGCTGAACAGAACTGCTCTGTGCTGCTAATTTTAATTGTGCTAATCACTGAAAAGCTCTCATTCTCTTGTCCAGTGCACTTAGTAGTCAGATTTGAGTCTTGTCTCGTTTTAGTCAACTGAAATGAAAATCATTTTTGTTTAGTTATATTTTTTTCTGGGTCTATTTAGTCAGTTTTAGTCTTGTTAATTGGCCCTGAAAAATAGGTGGTTGACAAATATTTGAGTCACCATTTTTGCTATCAGAAATTAACCCTTCTTCCACCTTCCCTGCCCAAAGCTACACCACCATAACCATTACACACACAGGAAGCTGGAAACAGCCCCTTATCTCTCTCAATGGCCCTATCATACTTCTCTGTCATACTTCTCTATCATACTTCTCTATCATACTTCTCTTTTACACATCGCTGAGGGTTTGGAAATTCTCCAGGAGAGCCCAAGGTCACCAAGACGTCTCCCCCAGTTAGAGGCATCCGTCTCTGGGTTGACTCATCAGCAGGCCTGCGGGTATGGTTTGTGGATCCTGCCTGGGAATGTTAAGGCAGGTAGATGTTCTTCCACATACAGCATTATCTCAGGTGAATAAGTATTAAGAGAGATCTCCAGTGAAAGCGTTGTGGTCTACGGAGGCGTTGGCCAATGACACACAGCGGTAAGGCGGTTTAGTCACAGCTCTTGATTGACCACACCCACAAACAAGTCTGTCCTCGTCGTTATCCTTGCTATTGTTATCAAAAATGTCAGCCAGAGCACTCATTCTAATATGATTGCATGGTTTTCTCCCTGTATTTTATTCAACTACAAGTCTCTACACTGTACTTCAAATCAGCACTTTATATCCGGAGTGTTAATACACACTCCCACTTCTTCATTGTCACCCCCCCCCGTTACAGCCAAGACTCTTTCATCACATCTAGCTAACAGCCAGGCATGCTGACTACATATGTGGCATCCTCTTCCTGCGTAACTCTCTATTTCAGGCCAAGATATAGCCTGGTCCCAGATCTGTAGGGGCTTCAGCCAAACCCTGCCATGGCACTGATAGTCAGAGCTGTTGGCTAAATCATACAGATCTGGGACCAGGCTAAATCAAACATATTATACCATTGTATGGCATGATGGTGGTCAGTTAGTTGGCTAAAGTATATAGAGATCTTGGACCAGGCTAGCTCTTGGCATGGCAACGTTTGCTAGAGCATATACTGATCTGGGACCAGGCTATATGATAGCATGAAAGGAGTTGGCTGAAACACACACAGATCTAGGACCAGGCTAACTTATTGCATGACAACGATAGCAGTTGACAACAGCACATACAGATCTGGGACCAGCCAAGCCCTGCCATGACACTCATTATCAGAGCAGTTTGCTAAAACATATAGATCTGGGACCAGCCAAACCCTGCCATGACACTCATTGTCAGAGCAGTTGGCTAAAACATACAGATCTGGGACCAGCCAAACCCTGCCATGACACTGATAGCCAGAGCCATTGTATGGCGTGACGGTAGCCAGTTAGTTGACTAAAGTATATCCTGATCTGGGACCAGCCAGAACCAGGCATGACTACGTTGGCTGTAGCACAAATAGATCTGGGACCAGACTGGTTCTTGGCGTGACATTGATGGACAGAGACGGCTCAAGCAGAGGCAGATCTGGGACCAGCCAGTGCCAGGCTGATTCTTGGCAGGGCTGGGTGGCGGGTGGTAGAGCAGACGCCAAGCGACCGGGGAAACAGAACAGATTGGGGGCAGATTATTCACTGTTGGCAGCAGTCAGCAGGCAGGATGTTATTACATAAACATGGAGCTCCTGGCCCTGGACCCACCCGCTACGGCTTCCTTCCCCTAGCCTCGAGACACTCTGGTGGGGCATGGTTGAGAGAAGATGGGGACCTTGGTGGATGTGGGACATGGGACCAAAGTAGGCCTGCACAGTTTCAGACCCTTCAGTTAGATCAGGGACTGACCTGCGTTACCTAAACTGAGCTTGTCCAAAGCTTCAAACGACAATATCTCTGAAGGTAAGAATATGGTAGTCACTCATATAATATGTGATATAGCCATTCAGGTTCAGCCAGAATCGAATAGTAGTCATATAGAATTGTCCTTAGGAGTTGATACTGAATCCCTCAGACAGTAGCATAAGGTCATAGTTAGTTATCATTTACATATGGAAATGATTTGATGTTCTACTTTGAATAAAATGCAAGTGATGGGAACTGGGAAGTCACACTCCTTCCCATTACTGAGGATATGCCTTAGCGTCAGGCCCAATACCATGATTATTCCTCATCGTAAAATCAGCATGTGTAGGCTTGTAGTCTCTCACTACTGCAGAAATAAGGGTTTCACAACATGCGCACACACACACAAATACCCAACCCCCTCCCCCCCACACACACACACTAAACACCACATTTGTGTCAGTTGCCTTACACCCCGCTTATTTCCTAAACACTTGCGTATTTCCTTTGCGCACATGAGACACACACCCCACCCAGCCCAGATATGTGAGCTTCGTGCTTTGACAAAAGCCTGTTTCGCTGCTGTAGTTTCACTCTCACTACAACCTTGGCGGATTCCACCCCTGCAGTATGCAGAAAGGGGGCTGTCCTCACACCCTACCACTCACTGACAGGCCTAATAGTGAAGATGACTCATCTTCCAGTACTTCTACATAACATGTGTAAAGAAATATTCCAGCTATTTTGTTCTGGTTTATTTTTAACCTTCTCACCTTACATCTGTAGATACAACCTGTAGAATGCAACCAGAATGATGTAGGTCAATGTACGGGCTAACTAGAATAACATGCTATATTCAAAGATGAAATTGGCCTGAAGGACCCTGATCTAGAGGCCCAGTTGTAACGTATATGCAGGGAGTCAGGAAGCAGGTGCAGAAAGTGAGTTTCATAATAATAAACACGAAGAAAATACAAAACAGGAGAAGCGTACTGAATGTAACCAAAACCAATACTGCCTGATGACTGAGGCTTATTGAGGGCTACCATCAGGGTGGTGATGACGTCCAGATGTGCTAAACGATGGGGAGCAGGTGTGCGCAATGATGGTTGCCAGGACTGGTGGTTCTGCACCACAATGTAATGTATTGTATTAATGTATTGAAACATGCCTAGACTTCAGAATGAAACAGGCCTTGGGGGGCCTTTGTCTAAACTCTAAAGGCACAGTTTAGTTTAGCTCCAGTATGTTCCAGAGGCCCAAGGCACCACAGGCTTCTCCCAGCCATTTCCTGTCCTACAGGAAGTGCTGTTGTCACTCAGCATTGCTAGGACAGGAAGTGAACAGGAAGTGTGTTCTGGGCCAACAGGAAGCAGTTTCCTCCCGCATGCCAAACATTGTCCTCTTCTTCTACAGTCGGGGAAACTGATGTTTGGACAACCTCTCTTATCGCAGCCAGCGAGTTTTAGTGCTGAATCCACATTTTGTGTTGTTTTGTGTGGATTGGAAAATGTATTTAGAGTTACAGTGGGTTTCTGAGACTCCTTTTCATGGCTGGTTACGTATGGGTTGTGAAATGTATTGAGAGACATTTCTAATGTCATTCTGGTTGCACAACTTACTCAGTTTGTAGTCACTGTGATGGAAAACACATTTCCTATAAAATGCTCTTTAACAGGAAACAAGTTGCAAAAAAGAAAACCACTGTGTATGTTTCATATGGGAAGTTTAACAGGTGATCTAACCTCCCCACAGAAACTAAAAGTCTCTGTGTCACTTTGCATCTAAATGAAGGGGAAACACTAGTATTTTTCTCATTGGTTAACATTTTAAAGCTCTGTTGAGACAAAGTAGCTTCTTTCACATTGTCGGCTACAACAAGACTACCAGCTGGTATCTTCTGCTTTCCCCCCTTACACTACATTAGAATCTCTCACCCTTTCACTCTCCATCCAACCAGCCTACGTGTGTTTCAGCCTGAGAAGAGGATCT
Source organism: Oncorhynchus clarkii lewisi (assembly GCF_045791955.1). Classification (NCBI taxonomy): domain Eukaryota; kingdom Metazoa; phylum Chordata; class Actinopteri; order Salmoniformes; family Salmonidae; genus Oncorhynchus; species Oncorhynchus clarkii. The sequence goes on from NC_092159.1 coordinate 14,037,142, forward strand.
CACTAAAAAACTGCACCAGCTCAGTTCTGGTCAATTTGACCTAAAATGGGCATCGCCACTGAGGTCATCAACTTCCTCCTGATGATGGCAGCTGCTAATAAGTGTGTGTGTGTGTGTGTGTGTGTGTGTGTGTGTGTGTGTGTGTGTGTGTGTGTGTGTGTGTGTGTGTGTGTGTGTGTGTGTGTGTGTGTGTGTGTGTGTGTGCGTACTTGTTTGTGCGTGCCTGTGTGCGTGCTTGTGTGCGTGCCTGTGTGCATGCCTGCGTACGTGCCTGCGTACGTACATGTGTGTATGTGTACTTGAGTGTGTGAATGGCTGGAAGGCCAGTGAGTCACCGCGTAAAGCCCTGGCCTGGCCAAACAAGACGTTAATGAACCCGGCTGCCGAGGGCTGCTAACATACGCATCTCCACATTATATGGGATTGGCTGACCAAAGTTAATAGGAAGGTGGGCGGGTGATGGGGAGGATAGTGGGGAGACTATCAGTAACATTTCAACTAACTATCTACTAACCCTAAACCAAACCCTTATACTAACCCTAACCTTAACCATTATACTAACCCTAACCTTAACCATTATACTAACCCTAAACTGAACCCTTATACTAACCATAACCTTAACACTTACCCTAACCTTAACCCTTACCCTAACCTTAACACTTACCCTAACCCTTACCTTAACCCTTATACTAACCCTTACCCTAATCTTAACCCTTCCCCTAAACTTAACCCTTACCCTAAACTTAACACTTACCCTAACCCTAAACTTAAACCTTACCATAACCTTAACCCTTACCCTAACCCTTATTCTAAACCTAACCATAACCTTAGCAAGCAGTTGCTTATCAACAGATAGTTTGTTGATAGTATGACAAGAGCATCTACAAGGGAACGTTCCTGACAATCCAAATAGTGTAAGTGTAACCGCCAAGTCAATTTCAAGCCAATGAGGGATAAGAGAGCCATAATATTCAAGTCATGCAGGCAGTGTCCTCTTTGCTCTTGAAATTGGTTGATTCTTTAACCTTTTAGCAATGTGTAATGCTAATGCTAATACAAATGTCTCTTGCAATATGCTCTTTTGCTAACCTGTGGTCTGTTGCAGTACTTTCCAAGGTAACACTCGACCCTACCCGTGTCTTCTGAGTGAGAGAAGTCTACCCCCTCTAATCAGCAGCCAGGGTACTTCTGAGTGAGAGAAGTCTAGCCCCTCTAATCAGCAGCCAGGGTACTTCTGAGTGAGAGAAGTCTAGCCCCTCTAATCAGCAGCCAGGGTACTTCTGAGTGAGAGAAGTCTAGCCCCTCTAATCAGCAGCCAGGGTACTTCTGAGTGAGAGAAGTCTAGCCCCTCTAATCAGCAGCCAGGGTACTTCTGAGTGAGAGAAGTCTAGCCCCTCTAATCAGCAGCCAGGGTACTTCTGAGTGAGAGAAGTCTAGCCCCTCTAATCAGCAGCCAGGGTACTTCTGAATGAAGAGGTTTTGATAACAAGGTTATCAAGGCTGCAAAAGCAGCCTTCAACTTCCTTGGTTGTAAGACAAATAGGGCCTTTTAAGGTCAATGCTGTGAGATTTGCATATAGGAAAATACTTTTATATTGGATATATACATTTCCGACTCCATCACAACATACAGAAAACAAATGAGACATCTGTACATTCCAACACCATTCTTTAAGGGCAGAATTCAGGCCCAGAGATTTCCCCAATCAGCTTTAGGAAAGGCCCTAATTATATGAATGAGAAATCGCTACTGTTTCTACACCTTTATTACTCATTAATGTCAGAGAAGGCAATAATCTTTACAGTAACAAAGGAACCAATCAGATGATATTCTCTGAATCAGTACAGCACGTCGGCTAGAAACATCCGTGATTGCCCAGGGGATATTACAGAAGCTTTCTGTGGACTTCCTCCAGACAGACCTATTGTTACATATATGATTCAGGTTTTTCAGGTTTGAAATACAGTTTGAGTTGGATCATAGCGGGTTGAAAGAAAGGACAGCTCTGTTGTTCTCGGTCTGGGAGGCAGAAAGGATTTTATTCAACTGGTGCTTTGAGTAACTGTAGAAACTTTGACAGCTGATCTGATTCCATGAAGTCCACTTATGCTTGTATTTGTACTACAGTTTTGGTGCATCCTTCAGCTAGCCAAAATTAGACTCACATAGCATTCTAATTGTGATTCAATGGTTCAGACTTCCACAGATTTACAATGTGCACTACTGCTCCATTGGTGCATTTTAGCTCAGTCTCTCTCTCCCAGCCCGTCTGACCCACATGTGTCTAATGCTGTCTGCTACCCTCCTACCCTGCCGATTAATGGTATTTTCTCACAGATGATAGCGCACAGGCTTAGTGGTGTAAGGGTACACACACACATGCACATATACACACAACCTTGCACTCGCACACACAGTCGCACAAACAAACACACACACACATATGCGTCCTCTGCCTCTGATTTGTCTCTGCCTCCCTGACAAATCCATGAGTCACCAACGGAACAGATTACAGATGTAAGATCTTAATTTGATCACTCTTTTGTGGCTGAGAATTTTGAGATACAAAAAGGCTTCTGCCGTTTCAAATATTCACTTTAAAATGTCAGAATTGATTTCCCCTAACAAATAAATGTCTCAACTGCTACAAAAAATGTCCATTATTTATAATCCACATAACAATTCACATTTCCTGTGAATTATATGTGATCAGAGAAAAAGCGAGACACTCTTATAATGGGATTTTTTCTGTTGTGATTTCTGCTGCCATAGTTTCCATTATATGATGATTATGCTAGTAAAGCACCGGTAACTGAGAGGTTGAGACTAGAAAAGGAAAGACTGTCTGGGAGAGTTTTGGCCTGTTTGATTACTGCCTGCTTAGTAATGCATAGGGCTTTAGCTCAGCAGGCTAACAAAGTCTTGTGATGTGCATGAAACCTGGATTTGAACCCAGAAGGTTATACTATAAGCAATCACGACCAACAAACGGCACCCATGGTAAAAATAGGGGTCCTGAAAATTGAGATGTCCATTATTTATCCTCCTCATTATGATTCATAATTTAAAGAGGCGTTTAGATAACTACCTCTATCTCCTGAGGTTTAAAGAGGAGTTTAGATAGCTACCTCTCTATCTCCTGAGGTTTAAAGAGGAGTTTAGATAGCTACCTCTCTATCTCCTGAGGTTTAAAGAGGAGTTTAGATAGCTACCTCTCTATTTCCTCCTGAGGTTTAAAGAGGAGTTTAGATAACTACCTCTCTATCTCCTGAGGTTTTTGTCACTGATTGTCTGGTGGTGAAAACGATTCCTTTTCTTAGCAGCTCAGCCAGCCACTTATTAGGCAGAATCAGTCTTCACTAGTCAAGGTAGTGGGTTAGGCACGATCAAATTATTCTCTCAATTAAATTCAAAGTGCTTTATTGGCATGGGAAACATACGTTTACATTGCCAAAGCAAAGTGCAATACATAATAAACAAAAGTTAAATAACCTATATAAAATTAACAGTAAACATTAATAATAATAATAATTAGTAATAATTAGTAATTACAAATTAGTAATTACAATTTAGCAATTAACACTGGAGTGATAGATGTGCAGATGAGGATGTGCAAGTAGAAATACTGAAGAAAACAAGTAGAAAACACAAAAACAAATATGGGGATGAGGTAGGTAGTTGGTTGGATGGGTTATTTACAGATGGGCTGTGTACAGCTGCAGCGATCAGTAAGCTGCTCTGACAGCCGATGCTTGAAGTTAGTGAGGGAGATATGTCTCCAACTTCAGTGATTTTGTTGGCCGGGGTTGGGGTAGCCAAGTGGAAAGCGTGGCCAGCCGTAGAGAAATGCTATTGAAATTCTCGGTGGTGACAGTGTTTCCTAGCCTCAGTGCAGTGGGCAGCTGGGAGGAGGTGCTCTTATTCTCCATGGACTTTACAGTGTCCCAAAATTTGGGGGAATTAGTGCTGCAGGATGCAAATTTCTGTTTGAAAAAGCTAGCCTTTGCTTTCCTAACTGACTGTGTATATTGGTTCCTGACTTCCCTGAAAAGTTGCATATCGCGGGGACTATTCGAAGCTAGTGAGGCGCACCACAGGATGTTTTTGTGCTGGTCAAGGGCAGTCAAGTCTGGAGTGAACCAAGAGCTATATCTGTTCTTAGTTCTCCATTTTTTGAAAGGGGCATGCTTATTTAAGATGGTGAGGAAGGCACTTTAAAAGAACAACCAGGCATCCTCTACTGACGGGATGAGGTCAATATCCTTCCAGGATACCCGGGCCAGGTTGATTAGAAAGGCTAAAGTGTTTTAGGGAGCGTTTGACAGTGATGAGGGGTGGTCATTTTACCGCGGACCAATAACGGACGCAGGCAATGAGGCAGTGATCACTGAGATCCTGGTTGAAAACAGCAGAGGTGTATTTAGAAGGCAGGTTGGTAAGGATGATATCTATGAGGGTGCCCATGTTTACGGATTTGGGATGGTACCTGGTAGGTTCCTTGATAATTTGTGTGAGATTGAGGGTATCTAGCTTAGATTGTGTTAAGCATATCCTATTTTAGGTCACCAAACAGTACGAACGCTGATGATAGATGTGGGGCAATTATTTCACATATGGTGTCCAGGGCACAGCTGGGAGCTGAGGGGGGTCTATAACAAGCGGCAACAGTGAGAGACTTATTTCTGGAGATGGATTTTTAAAAGTAGAAGCTCGAACCGTTTGAGCATAGACCTGGATAGTAGGACAGAACTCTGCAGGCTATCTCTACAGTAGATTGCAACTCCGATGCCTCGAAGCTATAGGATGTGTCACCTTCCTCCCTCCTCCACAACTGTCCCACCACAGTCCTCCCTCACATATTTCTCTCCCTACCCAATGGGGAAGAGGAAAAGACAGTCACACCCTCGCTTACGCACACACACACACACACACACACACACACACACACACACACACACACACACACACACACACACACACACACACACACACACACACACACACACACACACACACACACACACACACACACACTCATACACACACACTCATACACACACATATACACTAAAAAAGGGAAGTTAGACGGTGACTACAGACAGTATGAGTCACTCACTTCGGCTCCATCGCCAGCCTCAAGAGACAACGTTAAAGGAAGGATGGTATAGAAGAGAGAGAGAGAGAGAGAGAGAGAGAGAGAGAGAGAGAGAGAGAGAGAGAGAAGAGAGAGAGAATGTCAAAACCCACAGCTGTCTGCCAACCCACCTGCCAACTCATCCCCTAGACAGCCAACTGTAGAGGCCTATGTCTAATTTAAAACTCCCACAGTGGCAGCTACATGTAATTGTTCAAGACTTACTGTATGTGGTGTATAGCACTTTGATGATTGCATACTTCTTCACCCCCTGATAGTTACACGGCCTAACCATTGTGGTGTCTTACGTAAATTGGAAACAGTGTTACTTCTGAGTCAGATTAGACAGAAGGTTTGTTGTGGTGGTTTCAGTAGGGGGGCATCAATTCCATTCTGTCTGTGTGACATCCTACTTCAGATAAATCCCCCCAAAACTCATTACTTCTGTCTGTAAGAATATCAAGTGTAATTTGACTTGACTGTTATAATTAAGCAATAAGGCCCGAGGAGGTGCTGTATATCTCTGCGTTGTGTCTTGCCTAAGAACAGCCCTTAGCTGTGGTATACTGGCCATATATCACAAACCTCTGAGGTGCCTTATTGCTGTTATAAACTGGTTAACAACCTAATTAGAGCAGTAAAAATACATGTTTTGTCATACCCGTGGTATACAGTCTAATTTCCCATGGCTTCCAGCCACTTAGCATGCAGGGCTCAAACCACCCAGTTTATAATGGAATTTTAAATATAGCATTGAAGCTACTGTACACCCCCCACAAAAACCTATCGATTAAAACACTAATGGAAATCCTTTACTGTTCTGGTTCCTCTTTAAAAGCAGAAGGGTAGAGAGAAGACAAATATATGTTTCTATGACGTAGTGGCGGTACTGTAGGTGTTACCCAGATAGGATCTGTCTTTGTGCTTGTCTCATGCTATGTCAAGCCTGCCACAAATGACAAATCCATTTCTCGGACACTCCAACACCTGCTCCTGATGACGATAGAGAGAGAGAGTGTGTGTGTGTGTGTGTGTGTGTGTGTGTGTGTGTGTGTGTGTGTGTGTGTGTGTGTGTGTGTGTGTGTGTGTGTGTGTGTGTGTGTGTGCGCATGTGTGTGGGTGGGGGTCAGGAGAAACTCTTCCTATGACGTGGATGTGCTCCAACCCCCCACCTCCACCTCCCCTCCATCCCTCCCTCCCTGCTCTGGGTGAGTGGAGCTGTCTGTCTATGTGTGATTAGGGAGGTAGGAGTAGACCGGTGCAATCTGTGGTCCTGCTGCCTTTAATTCCGGCTGAGTGGATTTGGCTTTCTGCCTCCCACACAGGTGAAGAGAGGGAGGGGGGAGGGAGGGAGGGTCAGAGCTGCAGGGATGGAAGAGGGGTAGAGGGAGATGACACAGAGAGTAGAGTGATAGAGTCAGAGAGAGCGATGGCAGGAGAAGAGAGAGGGATAAGGCAGAGGGAATGACACATCCATCCCTCCCTGACACAGGATAGAGAAAGAGAGAGAGACAGAGAGAGAGAGAGGGAGAGAGAGAGAGAGAGAGGGATAAGGCAGAGGGAATGACACATCCATCCCCCCCTGACACAGGATAGAGAAAGAGAGAGAGAGAGAGAGAGAGAGAGAGAGAGAGAGAGAGAGAGGGGGAGGGAGAGAGAGATTATTTTGTTCCGATTCTTTAATAGAACTTCTTTATCTCTGTTGCATCTGTGGGGTTGGTGATCTCTGACATGGTTTCCCTCCACTGGACCCTGTGGTTCCTTCTAGCGTCGGCCATTTTGTATTAATTATAGCTTCTGTTATTGTGAAGTCGTGTGGAATGAGGGCTTAGGTACAGGTAAAATCCCTTTCTTTACTTTCCTTATTTCCCCTAAGACGCTTACAGGGGTTCTTGCAGTCACCAAATTATTTATAGTTCATATTCAATCCTCTCCCCCTCTGTACACACTTTCACACATCACACACAGTCACATGGCACAACACAAATGTCCAATTGTTTCGTGGAATGTTTTTGAGCTGGTAAGGGAATGTACTTCCTCCAACAACAAAGGATGGCTCGCCCTTCTTTCCAATCTTCAGGGAATGTTCCAGAAAAGTTGGTTGTTATTTTCGGCGGCTGACCGCTTTTCACACCAACGTTTCTGTGAGATGATGGACGTCGCTAACTAAAGAAATAGGTCACAACAACAACAACAACATAAAGGATACTCTTGGTGCAAGTTGTGTGTTCTATTGAAAACATCTAGGATCAGAATGAAACATTCTCTCATCCTGTCAAACCTTTCAAAATCACTAGCCTACAGCAGACCCCTTTATTGCAATAGATGGTCTGTATAATAACCAACGTCAGTATTTGAATGACTTTTTCACAATGTCACTCACTGCTTAGACTAAGTTTGCCCTCCATCCTTTCCTTGGTAGCTAACTGAGACCCAGTTCTTTCAGATACTGTCTCTATATTACGTATAGTCTTCCTCAATGCAGGCACGGATGACATTATTTGCACTGTGCTCTGAAGTTTATGAGCCTAGCTCGTCTGACTCATACTAGGGACTTGCAACTCAATTCATAATTCCTCCTTGATGTAGCATTAAAGGCCCACTCCGTTATTTGAAAAACAACAAAATGACAGCCCAATAAAGCTGAAAGATGGGGATAAAGACTTGAACTACCAGCCACTGTAAAATTCATGGATGGAGCTATGGATGCAGGGGCTGACAGTCCATTATGATCCATAGGCTTGAGTACCAAATGGCACCCTATTCCTTATGTAGTGCACTACTTTCTCCCAGGGCCCATAGTCAAAGGCAGTGCACTATATAGGGAATAGGATATCATTTAGGACATAGATCCAGTGTGACTTATACCATGGAGCTTAAACATATATTGATTTCCTCCTAGAAGCTGTATTGAGGACTTCCGTATGAGGCAAACTCAATCTCGGCTAGCGACTCACCACTCTGCTCCATCCACTCACCAAGTCTTTATCTTTATCTGTCTGTTTCCTTTTGCTGTCAGACGACTTATATACTTCTGGGAGGTTGGGTGATGGGCGGGCAGATAGAGATGTGGGGGTTTGGAGGGGGGGGGGGGGGGGGGGGGGGGGGCGACTGACAAGCAAGGGGTGTGGGAAGGGGTGGAAGACATGCTTTCAGGGGGGAGTTTTTTACTCTGTAATCAAATTGTTTTTGTTTTTTTGAATTTTACCCCTTTTTCTCCCCAATTTCGTGGTATCCAATTGTTGTAGTAGCTACTATCTTGTCTCATTGCTACAACTCCCGTACGGGCTCGGGAGAGACAAAGGCTGAATGTCATGCGTCCTCCGATACACAACCCAACCAGCCGTACTGCTTCGTAACACAGCGCGCATCCAACCCGGAAGCCTCCGCACCAATGTGTCTGAGCAACCTTGGCTAGCGCGCACTGCGCCCGGCCCACCACAGGAGTCGCTGGTGCGCGATGAGACAGGGAGATCCCTACCGACCAATCCCTCCCTAACCTGGACGACGCTAGGCCAATTGTGCGTCGCCCCACGGACCTCCCGGTCGCGGCCGGTTACGACAGAGCCTGGGCGCGAACCCAGGGACTCTGATGGCACAGCTGGTGCTGCAGTACAGCGCCCTTAACCACTGCACCACCCGGGAGGCCTGTAATCATAATGTTTAATACTTTGTATTCATGTACAGCATATATACATACATATACAATATACACTGAGATATACACACACTTTGTAGAAAGAGGGCCGTAGCTCTGGAGGAGTAATATTGTTCTGTATATTGGAGAGGATGTATTGTTCTGTATATTGGAGAGGATGTATTGATCTGTATATTGGAGAGGATGTATTGTTCTGTATATTGGAGAGGATATATTGTTCTGTATATTGGAGAGGATGTATTGTTCTGTATATTGGAGAGGATATATTGTTCTGTATATTGGAGAGGATGTATTGTTCTGTATATTGGAGAGGATGTATTGTTCTGTATATTGGAGAGGGGATATATTGTTCTGTATATTGGAGAGGATATATTGTTCTGTATATTGGAGAGGATATATTGTTCTGTATATTGGAGAGGATGTATTGTTCTGTATATTGGAGAGGATGTATTGTTCTGTATATTGGAGAGGATGTATTGTTCTGTATATTGGAGAGGATATATTGTTCTGTATATTGGAGAGGATGTATTGTTCTGTATAATGGAGAGGATATATTGTTCTGTATATTGGAGAGGATGTATTGTTCTGTATATTGGAGAGGATGTATTGTTCTGTATATTGGAGAGGATGTATTGTTCTGTATATTGGAGAGGATATATTGTTCTGTATATTGGAGAGGATGTATTGTTCTGTATATTGGAGAGGATGTATTGTTCTGTATATTGGAGAGGATGTATTGTTCTGTATATTGGAGAGGATATATTGTTCTGTATATTGGAGAGGATGTATTGTTCTGTATATTGGAGAGGATATATTGTTCTGTATATTGGAGAGGATATATTGTTCTGTATATTGGAGAGGATGTATTGTTCTGTATATTGGAGAGGATATATTGTTCTGTATATTGGAGAGGATATATTGTTCTGTATATTGGAGAGGATATATTGTTCTGTATATTGGAGAGGATGTATTGTTCTGTATATTGGAGAGGATATATTGTTCTGTATATTGGAGAGGATATATTGTTCTGTATATTGGAGAGGATATATTGTTCTGTATATTGGAGAGGATATATTGTTCTGTATATTGGAGAGGATGTATTGTTCTGTATATTGGAGAGGATGTATTGTTCTGTATATTGGAGAGGATGTATTGTTCTGTATATTGGAGAGGATATATTGTTCTGTATATTGGAGAGGATATATTGTTCTGTATATTGGAGAGGATGAATTGTTCTGTATATTGGAGAGGATATATTGTTCTGTATATTGGAGAGGATATATTGTTCTGTATATTGGAGAGGATATATTGTTCTGTATATTGGAGAGGATATATTGTTATGTATATTGGAGAGGATATATTGTTCTGTATATTGGAGAGGATATATTGTTCTGTATATTGGAGAGGATATATTGTTCTGTATATTGGAGAGGATGTATTGTTCTGTATAATGGAGAGGATGTATTGTTCTGTATATTGGAGAGGATGTATTGTTCTGTATATTGGAGAGGATGTATTGTTCTGTATATTGGAGAGGATATATTGTTCTGTATATTGGAGAGGATGTATTGTTCTGTATATTGGAGAGGATATATTGTTCTGTAAATTGGAGAGGATGTATTGTTCTGTATAATGGAGAGGATATATTGTTCTGTATATTGGAGAGGATGTATTGTTCTGTATATTGGAGAGGATGTATTTTTCTGTATATTGGAGAGGATGTATTGTTCTGTATATTGGAGAGGATGTATTGTTCTGTATATTGGAGAGGATATATTGTTCTGTATATTGGAGAGGATATATTGTTCTGTAAATTGGAGAGGATGTATTGTTCTGTATATTGGAGAGGATGTATTGTTCTGTATATTGGAGAGGATGTATTGTTCTGTATATTGGAGAGGATGTATTGTTCTGTATATTGGAGAGGATATATTGTTCTGTATATTGGAGAGGATGTATTGTTCTGTATATTGGAGAGGATATATTGTTCTGTATATTGGAGAGGATATATTGTTCTGTATATTGGAGAGGATATATTGTTCTGTATATTGGAGAGGATGTATTGTTCTGTATATTGGAGAGGATGTATTGTTCTGTATATTGGAGAGGATGTATTGTTCTGTATATTGGAGAGGATGAATTGTTCTGTATATTGGAGAGGATGTATTGTTCTGTATATTGGAGAGGATGTATTGTTCTGTATATTGGAGAGGATGTATTGTTCTGTATATTGGAGAGGATATATTGTTCTGTATATTGGAGAGGATATATTGTTCTGTATATTGGAGAGGATGAATTGTTCTGTATATTGGAGAGGATATATTGTTCTGTATATTGGAGAGGATATATTGTTCTGTATATTGGAGAGGATATATTGTTCTGTATATTGGAGAGGATATATTGTTATGTATATTGGAGAGGATATATTGTTCTGTATATTGGAGAGGATATATTGTTCTGTAAATTGGAGAGGATGTATTGTTCTGTATATTGGAGAGGATGTATTGTTCTGTATATTGGAGAGGATGTATTGTTCTGTATATTGGAGAGGATGTATTGTTCTGTATATTGGAGAGGATATATTGTTCTGTATATTGGAGAGGATGTATTGTTCTGTATATTGGAGAGGATATATTGTTATGTATATTGGAGAGGATATATTGTTCTGTATATTGGAGAGGATATATTGTTCTGTATATTGGAGAGGATATATTGTTCTGTATATTGGAGAGGATGTATTGTTCTGTATATTGGAGAGGATGTATTGTTCTGTATATTGGAGAGGATGTATTGTTCTGTATATTGGAGAGGATGAATTGTTCTGTATATTGGAGAGGATGTATTGTTCTGTATATTGGAGAGGATGTATTGTTCTGTATATTGGAGAGGATGTATTGTTCTGTATATTGGAGAGGATATATTGTTCTGTATATTGGAGAGGATATATTGTTCTGTATATTGGAGAGGATGAATTGTTCTGTATATTGGAGAGGATATATTGTTCTGTATATTGGAGAGGATATATTGTTCTGTATATTGGAGAGGATATATTGTTCTGTATATTGGAGAGGATATATTGTTATGTATATTGGAGAGGATATATTGTTCTGTATATTGGAGAGGATATATTGCTCTGTATATTGGAGAGGATATATTGTTCTGTATATTGGAGAGGATGTATTGTTCTGTATAATGGAGAGGATGTATTGTTCTGTATATTGGAGAGGATGTATTGTTCTGTATATTGGAGAGGATGTATTGTTCTGTATATTGGAGAGGATATATTGTTCTGTATATTGGAGAGGATATATTGTTCTGTATATTGGAGAGGATGAATTGTTCTGTATATTGGAGAGGATATATTGTTCTGTATATTGGAGAGGATATATTGTTCTGTATATTGGAGAGGATATATTGTTATGTATATTGGAGAGGATATATTGTTCTGTATATTGGAGAGGATATATTGTTCTGTATATTGGAGAGGATATATTGTTCTGTATATTGGAGAGGATATATTGTTCTGTATATTGGAGAGGATATATTGTTCTGTATATTGGAGAGGATATATTGTTCTGTATATTGGAGAGGATGTATTGTTCTGTATATTGGAGAGGATATATTGTTCTGTATATTGGAGAGGGTATATTGTTCTGTATATTGGAGAGGATGTATTGTTCTGTATATTGGAGAGGATATATTGTTCTGTATATTGGAGAGGATATATTGTTCTGTATATTGGAGAGGATATATTGTTATGTATATTGGAGAGGATATATTGTTCTGTATATTGGAGAGGATGTATTGTTCTGTATATTGGAGAGGATATATTGTTCTGTATATTGGAGAGGATATATTGTTCTGTATATTGGAGAGGATGTATTGTTCTGTATATTGGAGAGGATATATTGTCCTGTATATTGGAGAGGATGTATTGTTCTGTATATTGGAGAGGATGTATTGTTCTGTATATTGGAGAGGATGTATTGTTCTGTATATTGGAGAGGATATATTGTTATGTATATTGGAGAGGATATATTGTTCTGTATATTGGAGAGGATATATTGTTCTGTATATTGGAGAGGATATATTGTTCTGTATATTGGAGAGGATGTATTGTTCTGTATAATGGAGAGGATGTATTGTTCTGTATATTGGAGAGGATGTATTGTTCTGTATATTGGAGAGGATGTATTGTTCTGTATATTGGAGAGGATATATTGTTCTGTATATTGGAGAGGATGTATTGTTCTGTATATTGGAGAGGATATATTGTTCTGTAAATTGGAGAGGATGTATTGTTCTGTATAATGGAGAGGATATATTGTTCTGTATATTGGAGAGGATGTATTGTTCTGTATATTGGAGAGGATGTATTTTTCTGTATATTGGAGAGGATGTATTGTTCTGTATATTGGAGAGGATGTATTGTTCTGTATATTGGAGAGGATATATTGTTCTGTATATTGGAGAGGATATATTGTTCTGTATATTGGAGAGGATATATTGTTATGTATATTGGAGAGGATATATTGTTCTGTATATTGGAGAGGATATATTGTTCTGTAAATTGGAGAGGATGTATTGTTCTGTATATTGGAGAGGATGTATTGTTCTGTATATTGGAGAGGATGTATTGTTCTGTATATTGGAGAGGATGTATTGTTCTGTATATTGGAGAGGATATATTGTTCTGTATATTGGAGAGGATGTATTGTTCTGTATATTGGAGAGGATATATTGTTATGTATATTGGAGAGGATATATTGTTCTGTATATTGGAGAGGATATATTGTTCTGTATATTGGAGAGGATATATTGTTCTGTATATTGGAGAGGATGTATTGTTCTGTATATTGGAGAGGATGTATTGTTCTGTATATTGGAGAGGATGTATTGTTCTGTATATTGGAGAGGATGAATTGTTCTGTATATTGGAGAGGATGTATTGTTCTGTATATTGGAGAGGATGTATTGTTCTGTATATTGGAGAGGATGTATTGTTCTGTATATTGGAGAGGATATATTGTTCTGTATATTGGAGAGGATATATTGTTCTGTATATTGGAGAGGATGAATTGTTCTGTATATTGGAGAGGATATATTGTTCTGTATATTGGAGAGGATATATTGTTCTGTATATTGGAGAGGATATATTGTTCTGTATATTGGAGAGGATATATTGTTATATATATTGGAGAGGATATATTGTTCTGTATATTGGAGAGGATATATTGTTCTGTATATTGGAGAGGATATATTGTTCTGTATATTGGAGAGGATGTATTGTTCTGTATAATGGAGAGGATGTATTGTTCTGTATATTGGAGAGGATGTATTGTTCTGTATATTGGAGAGGATGTATTGTTCTGTATATTGGAGAGGATATATTGTTCTGTATATTGGAGAGGATATATTGTTCTGTATATTGGAGAGGATGAATTGTTCTGTATATTGGAGAGGATATATTGTTCTGTATATTGGAGAGGATATATTGTTCTGTATATTGGAGAGGATATATTGTTATGTATATTGGAGAGGATATATTGTTCTGTATATTGGAGAGGATATATTGTTCTGTATATTGGAGAGGATATATTGTTCTGTATATTGGAGAGGATATATTGTTCTGTATATTGGAGAGGATATATTGTTCTGTATATTGGAGAGGATATATTGTTCTGTATATTGGAGAGGATGTATTGTTCTGTATATTGGAGAGGATATATTGTTCTGTATATTGGAGAGGGTGTATTGTTCTGTATATTGGAGAGGATGTATTGTTCTGTATATTGGAGAGGATATATTGTTCTGTATATTGGAGAGGATATATTGTTCTGTATATTGGAGAGGATATATTGTTATGTATATTGGAGAGGATATATTGTTCTGTATATTGGAGAGGATGTATTGTTCTGTATATTGGAGAGGATATATTGTTCTGTATATTGGAGAGGATATATTGTTCTGTATATTGGAGAGGATGTATTGTTCTGTATATTGGAGAGGATATATTGTCCTGTATATTGGAGAGGATGTATTGTTCTGTATATTGGAGAGGATGTATTGTTCTGTATATTGGAGAGGATGTATTGTTCTGTATATTGGAGAGGATATATTGTTATGTATATTGGAGAGGATATATTGTTCTGTATATTGGAGAGGATATATTGTTCTGTATATTGGAGAGGATATATTGTTCTGTATATTGGAGAGGATGTATTGTTCTGTATAATGGAGAGGATGTATTGTTCTGTATATTGGAGAGGATGTATTGTTCTGTATATTGGAGAGGATGTATTGTTCTGTATATTGGAGAGGATATATTGTTCTGTATATTGGAGAGGATGTATTGTTCTGTATATTGGAGAGGATATATTGTTCTGTAAATTGGAGAGGATGTATTGTTCTGTATAATGGAGAGGATATATTGTTCTGTATATTGGAGAGGATGTATTGTTCTGTATATTGGAGAGGATGTATTTTTCTGTATATTGGAGAGGATGTATTGTTCTGTATATTGGAGAGGATGTATTGTTCTGTATATTGGAGAAGATATATTGTTCTGTATATTGGAGAGGATATATTGTTCTGTAAATTGGAGAGGATGTATTGTTCTGTATATTGGAGAGGATGTATTGTTCTGTATATTGGAGAGGATGTATTGTTCTGTATATTGGAGAGGATGTATTGTTCTGTATATTGGAGAGGATATATTGTTCTGTATATTGGAGAGGATGTATTGTTCTGTATATTGGAGAGGATATATTGTTCTGTATATTGGAGAGGATATATTGTTCTGTATATTGGAGAGGATATATTGTTCTGTATATTGGAGAGGATGTATTGTTCTGTATATTGGAGAGGATGTATTGTTCTGTATATTGGAGAGGATGTATTGTTCTGTATATTGGAGAGGATGAATTGTTCTGTATATTGGAGAGGATGTATTGTTCTGTATATTGGAGAGGATGTATTGTTCTGTATATTGGAGAGGATGTATTGTTCTGTATATTGGAGAGGATATATTGTTCTGTATATTGGAGAGGATATATTGTTCTGTATATTGGAGAGGATGAATTGTTCTGTATATTGGAGAGGATATATTGTTCTGTATATTGGAGAGGATATATTGTTCTGTATATTGGAGAGGATATATTGTTCTGTATATTGGAGAGGATATATTGTTATGTATATTGGAGAGGATATATTGTTCTGTATATTGGAGAGGATATATTGTTCTGTAAATTGGAGAGGATGTATTGTTCTGTATATTGGAGAGGATGTATTGTTCTGTATATTGGAGAGGATGTATTGTTCTGTATATTGGAGAGGATGTATTGTTCTGTATATTGGAGAGGATATATTGTTCTGTATATTGGAGAGGATGTATTGTTCTGTATATTGGAGAGGATATATTGTTCTGTATATTGGAGAGGATATATTGTTCTGTATATTGGAGAGGATATATTGTTCTGTATATTGGAGAGGATATATTGTTCTGTATATTGGAGAGGATGTATTGTTCTGTATATTGGAGAGGATGTATTGTTCTGTATATTGGAGAGGATGTATTGTTCTGTATATTGGAGAGGATGAATTGTTCTGTATATTGGAGAGGATGTATTGTTCTGTATATTGGAGAGGATGTATTGTTCTGTATATTGGAGAGGATGTATTGTTCTGTATATTGGAGAGGATATATTGTTCTGTATATTGGAGAGGATATATTGTTCTGTATATTGGAGAGGATGAATTGTTCTGTATATTGGAGAGGATATATTGTTCTGTATATTGGAGAGGATATATTGTTCTGTATATTGGAGAGGATATATTGTTCTGTATATTGGAGAGGATATATTGTTATGTATATTGGAGAGGATATATTGTTCTGTATATTGGAGAGGATATATTGTTCTGTATATTGGAGAGGATATATTGTTCTGTATATTGGAGAGGATGTATTGTTCTGTATAATGGAGAGGATGTATTGTTCTGTATATTGGAGAGGATGTATTGTTCTGTATATTGGAGAGGATGTATTGTTCTGTATATTGGAGAGGATATATTGTTCTGTATATTGGAGAGGATATATTGTTCTGTATATTGGAGAGGATGAATTGTTCTGTATATTGGAGAGGATATATTGTTCTGTATATTGGAGAGGATATATTGTTCTGTATATTGGAGAGGATATATTGTTATGTATATTGGAGAGGATATATTGTTCTGTATATTGGAGAGGATATATTGTTCTGTATATTGGAGAGGATATATTGTTCTGTATATTGGAGAGGATATATTGTTCTGTATATTGGAGAGGATATATTGTTCTGTATATTGGAGAGGATATATTGTTCTGTATATTGGAGAGGATGTATTGTTCTGTATATTGGAGAGGATATATTGTTCTGTATATTGGAGAGGGTGTATTGTTCTGTATATTGGAGAGGATGTATTGTTCTGTATATTGGAGAGGATATATTGTTCTGTATATTGGAGAGGATATATTGTTCTGTATATTGGAGAGGATATATTGTTATGTATATTGGAGAGGATATATTGTTCTGTATATTGGAGAGGATGTATTGTTCTGTATATTGGAGAGGATATATTGTTCTGTATATTGGAGAGGATATATTGTTCTGTATATTGGAGAGGATGTATTGTTCTGTATATTGGAGAGGATATATTGTCCTGTATATTGGAGAGGATGTATTGTTCTGTATATTGGAGAGGATGTATTGTTCTGTATATTGGAGAGGATGTATTGTTCTGTATATTGGAGAGGATGTATTGTTCTGTATATTGGAGAGGATATATTGTTCTGTATATTGGAGAGGATATATTGTTCTGTATATTGGAGAGGATATATTGTTATGTATATTGGAGAGGATATATTGTTCTGTATATTGGAGAGGATGTATTGTTCTGTATATTGGAGAGGATATATTGTTCTGTATATTGGAGAGGATATATTGTTCTGTATATTGGAGAGGATGTATTGTTCTGTATATTGGAGAGGATGTATTGTTCTGTGTATTGGAGAGGATATATTGTTCTGTATATTGGAGAGGATGTATTGTTCTGTATATTGGAGAGGATATATTGTTCTGTATATTGGAGAGGATGTATTGTTCTGTATATTGGAGAGGATGTATTGTTCTGTATATTGGAGAGGATGTATTGTTCTGTATATTGGAGAGGATATATTGTTCTGTATATTGGAGAGGATGTATTGTTCTGTATATTGGAGAGGATATATTGTTCTGTAAATTGGAGAGGATGTATTGTTCTGTATATTGGAGAGGATGTACTGTTCTGTATATTGGAGAGGATATATTGTTCTGTATATTGGAGAGGATATATTGTTCTGTATATTGGAGAGGATATATTGTTCTGTATATTGGAGAGGATATATTCTTCTGTATATTGGAGAGGATATATTGTTCTGTATATTGGAGAGGATATATTGTTCTGTATATTGGAGAGGATATATTGTTCTGTATATTGGAGAGGATGTATTGTTCTGTATATTGGAGAGGATGTATTGTTCTGTATATTGGAGAGGATGTATTGTTCTGTATATTGGAGAGGATGTATTGTTCTGTATATTGGAGAGGATGTATTGTTCTGTATATTGGAGAGGATATATTGTTCTGTATATTGGAGAGGATGTATTGTTCTGTATATTGGAGAGGATATATTGTTCTGTAAATTGGAGAGGATGTATTGTTCTGTATATTGGAGAGGATGTATTGTTCTGTATATTGGAGAGGATATATTGTTCTGTATATTGGAGAGGATATATTGTTCTGTATATTGGAGAGGATATATTGTTCTGTATATTGGAGAGGATATATTCTTCTGTATATTGGAGAGGATATATTGTTCTGTATATTGGAGAGGATATATTGTTCTGTATATTGGAGAGGATATATTGTTCTGTATATTGGAGAGGATATATTGTTATGTATATTGGAGAGGATATATTGTTCTGTATATTGGAGAGGATGTATTGTTCTGTATATTGGAGAGGATATATTGTTCTGTATATTGGAGAGGATATATTGTTCTGTATATTGGAGAGGATGTATTGTTCTGTATATTGGAGAGGATATATTGTCCTGTATATTGGAGAGGATGTATTGTTCTGTATATTGGAGAGGATATATTGTTCTGTATATTGGAGAGGATATATTGTTCTGTATATTGGAGAGGATGTATTGTTCTGTATATTGGAGAGGATGTATTGTTCTGTATATTGGAGAGGATATATTGTTCTGTATATTGGAGAGGATATATTGTTCTGTATATTGGAGAGGATGTATTGTTCTGTATATTGGAGAGGATGTATTGTTCTGTATATTGGAGAGGATATATTGTTCTGTATATTGGAGAGGATGTATTGTTCTGTATATTGGAGAGGATATATTGTTCTGTATATTGGAGAGGATGTATTGTTCTGTATATTGGAGAGGATGTATTGTTCTGTATATTGGAGAGGATGTATTGTTCTGTATATTGGAGAGGATATATTGTTCTGTATATTGGAGAGGATGTATTGTTCTGTATATTGGAGAGGATATATTGTTCTGTAAATTGGAGAGGATGTATTGTTCTGTATATTGGAGAGGATGTATTGTTCTGTATATTGGAGAGGATATATTGTTCTGTATATTGGAGAGGATATATTGTTCTGTATATTGGAGAGGATATATTGTTCTGTATATTGGAGAGGATATATTCTTCTGTATATTGGAGAGGATATATTGTTCTGTATATTGGAGAGGATATATTGTTCTGTATATTGGAGAGGATATATTGTTCTGTATATTGGAGAGGATATATTGTTATGTATATTGGAGAGGATATATTGTTCTGTATATTGGAGAGGATGTATTGTTCTGTATATTGGAGAGGATATATTGTTCTGTATATTGGAGAGGATATATTGTTCTGTATATTGGAGAGGATGTATTGTTCTGTATATTGGAGAGGATATATTGTCCTGTATATTGGAGAGGATGTATTGTTCTGTATATTGGAGAGGATATATTGTTCTGTATATTGGAGAGGATATATTGTTCTGTATATTGGAGAGGATGTATTGTTCTGTATATTGGAGAGGATGTATTGTTCTGTATATTGGAGAGGATATATTGTTCTGTATATTGGAGAGGATATATTGTTCTGTATATTGGAGAGGATGTATTGTTCTGTATATTGGAGAGGATGTATTGTTCTGTATATTGGAGAGGATATATTGTTCTGTATATTGGAGAGGATGTATTGTTCTGTATATTGGAGAGGATATATTGTTCTGTATATTGGAGAGGATGTATTGTTCTGTATATTGGAGAGGATGTATTGTTCTGTATATTGGAGAGGATGTATTGTTCTGTATATTGGAGAGGATATATTGTTCTGTATATTGGAGAGGATGTATTGTTCTGTATATTGGAGAGGATATATTGTTCTGTAAATTGGAGAGGATGTATTGTTCTGTATATTGGAGAGGATGTACTGTTCTGTATATTGGAGAGGATATATTGTTCTGTATATTGGAGAGGATATATTGTTATGTATATTGGAGAGGATATATTGTTCTGTATATTGGAGAGGATGTATTGTTCTGTATATTGGAGAGGATATATTGTTCTGTAAATTGGAGAGGATGTATTGTTCTGTATATTGGAGAGGATATATTGTTCTGTAAATTGGAGAGGATGTATTGTTCTGTATATTGGAGAGGATGTACTGTTCTGTATATTGGAGAGGATATATTGTTCTGTATATTGGAGAGGATATATTGTTCTGTATATTGGAGAGGATATATTGTTCTGTATATTGGAGAGGATATATTCTTCTGTATATTGGAGAGGATATATTGTTCTGTATATTGGAGAGGATATATTGTCCTGTATATTGGAGAGGATGTATTGTTCTGTATATTGGAGAGGATATATTGTTCTGTATATTGGAGAGGATATATTGTTCTGTATATTGGAGAGGATGTATTGTTCTGTATATTGGAGAGGATATATTGTTCTGTATATTGGAGAGGATATATTGTTCTGTATATTGGAGAGGATGTATTGTTCTGTATATTGGAGAGGATGTATTGTTCTGTATATTGGAGAGGATATATTGTTCTGTATATTGGAGAGGATGTATTGTTCTGTATATTGGAGAGGATATATTGTTCTGTATATTGGAGAGGATGTATTGTTCTGTATATTGGAGAGGATGTATTGTTCTGTATATTGGAGAGGATGTATTGTTCTGTATATTGGAGAGGATATATTGTTCTGTATATTGGAGAGGATGTATTGTTCTGTATATTGGAGAGGATATATTGTTCTGTAAATTGGAGAGGATGTATTGTTCTGTATATTGGAGAGGATGTACTGTTCTGTATATTGGAGAGGATATATTGTTCTGTATATTGGAGAGGATATATTGTTCTGTATATTGGAGAGGATATATTGTTCTGTATATTGGAGAGGATATATTCTTCTGTATATTGGAGAGGATATATTGTTCTGTATATTGGAGAGGATATATTCTTCTGTATATTGGAGAGGATATATTGTTCTGTATATTGGAGAGGATGTATTGTTCTGTATATTGGAGAGGATGTATTGTTCTGTATATTGGAGAGGATGTATTGTTCTGTATATTGGAGAGGATGTATTGTTCTGTATATTGGAGAGGATGTATTGTTCTGTATATTGGAGAGGATGTATTGTTCTGTATATTGGAGAGGATATATTGTTCTGTATATTGGAGAGGATGTATTGTTCTGTATATTGGAGAGGATATATTGTTCTGTATATTGGAGAGGATATATTGTTCTGTATATTGGAGAGGATGTATTGTTCTGTATATTGGAGAGGATATATTGTTCTGTATATTGGAGAGGATATATTGTTCTGTATATTGGAGAGGATATATTCTTCTGTATATTGGAGAGGATATATTGTTCTGTATATTGGAGAGGATGTACTGTTCTGTATATTGGAGAGGATATATTGTTCTGTATATTGGAGAGGATGTATTGTTCTGTATATTGGAGAGGATATATTGTTCTGTATATTGGAGAGGATGTATTGTTCTGTATATTGGAGAGGATATATTGTTCTGTATATTGGAGAGGATATATTGTTCTGTATATTGGAGAGGATGTATTGTTCTGTATATTGGAGAGGATGTATTGTTCTGTATATTGGAGAGGATATATTGTTCTGTATATTGGAGAGGATGTATTTTTCTGTATATTGGAGAGGATGTATTGTTCTGTATATTGGAGAGGATGTATTGTTCTGTATATTGGAGAGGATATATTGTTCTGTATATTGGAGAGGATATATTGTTCTGTATATTGGAGAGGATGTATTGTTCTGTATACTGGAGAGGATGTATTGTTCTGTATATTGGAGAGGATGTATTGTTCTGTATATTGGAGAGGATGTATTGTTCTGTATATTGGAGAGGATATATTGTTCTGTATATTGGAGAGGGTGTATTGTTCTGTATATTGGAGAGGATGTATTGTTCTGTATATTGGAGAGGATATATTGTTCTGTATATTGGAGAGGATATATTGTTCTGTATATTGGAGAGGATATATTGTTATGTATATTGGAGAGGATATATTGTTCTGTATATTGGAGAGGATGTATTGTTCTGTATATTGGAGAGGATATATTGTTCTGTATATTGGAGAGGATATATTGTTCTGTATATTGGAGAGGATGTATTGTTCTGTATATTGGAGAGGATATATTGACCTGTATATTGGAGAGGATGTATTGTTCTGTATATTGGAGAGGATGTATTGTTCTGTATATTGGAGAGGATGTATTGTTCTGTATATTGGAGAGGATGTATTGTTCTGTATATTGGAGAGGATATATTGTTCTGTATATTGGAGAGGATATATTGTTCTGTATATTGGAGAGGATATATTGTTATGTATATTGGAGAGGATATATTGTTCTGTATATTGGAGAGGATGTATTGTTCTGTATATTGGAGAGGATATATTGTTCTGTATATTGGAGAGGATATATTGTTCTGTATATTGGAGAGGATGTATTGTTCTGTATATTGGAGAGGATATATTGTCCTGTATATTGGAGAGGATGTATTGTTCTGTATATTGGAGAGGATATATTGTTCTGTATATTGGAGAGGATATATTGTTCTGTATATTGGAGAGGATGTATTGTTCTGTATATTGGAGAGGATGTATTGTTCTGTATATTGGAGAGGATATATTGTTCTGTATATTGGAGAGGATATATTGTTCTGTATATTGGAGAGGATGTATTGTTCTGTATATTGGAGAGGATGTATTGTTCTGTGTATTGGAGAGGATATATTGTTCTGTATATTGGAGAGGATGTATTGTTCTGTATATTGGAGAGAATATATTGTTCTGTATATTGGAGAGGATGTATTGTTCTGTATATTGGAGAGGATGTATTGTTCTGTATATTGGAGAGGATGTATTGTTCTGTATATTGGAGAGGATATATTGTTCTGTAAATTGGAGAGGATGTATTGTTCTGTATATTGGAGAGGATATATTGTTCTGTAAATTGGAGAGGATGTATTGTTCTGTATATTGGAGAGGATGTACTGTTCTGTATATTGGAGAGGATATATTGTTCTGTATATTGGAGAGGATATATTGTTCTGTATATTGGAGAGGATATATTGTTCTGTATATTGGAGAGGATATATTCTTCTGTATATTGGAGAGGATATATTGTTCTGTATATTGGAGAGGATATATTGTTCTGTATATTGGAGAGGATATATTGTTCTGTATATTGGAGAGGATGTATTGTTCTGTATATTGGAGAGGATGTATTGTTCTGTATATTGGAGAGGATGTATTGTTCTGTATATTGGAGAGGATGTATTGTTCTGTATATTGGAGAGGATGTATTGTTCTGTATATTGGAGAGGATATATTGTTCTGTATATTGGAGAGGATGTATTGTTCTGTATATTGGAGAGGATATATTGTTCTGTAAATTGGAGAGGATGTATTGTTCTGTATATTGGAGAGGATGTATTGTTCTGTATATTGGAGAGGATATATTGTTCTGTATATTGGAGAGGATATATTGTTCTGTATATTGGAGAGGATATATTGTTCTGTATATTGGAGAGGATATATTCTTCTGTATATTGGAGAGGATATATTGTTCTGTATATTGGAGAGGATATATTGTTCTGTATATTGGAGAGGATATATTGTTCTGTATATTGGAGAGGATATATTGTTATGTATATTGGAGAGGATATATTGTTCTGTATATTGGAGAGGATGTATTGTTCTGTATATTGGAGAGGATATATTGTTCTGTATATTGGAGAGGATATATTGTTCTGTATATTGGAGAGGATGTATTGTTCTGTATATTGGAGAGGATATATTGTCCTGTATATTGGAGAGGATGTATTGTTCTGTATATTGGAGAGGATATATTGTTCTGTATATTGGAGAGGATATATTGTTCTGTATATTGGAGAGGATGTATTGTTCTGTATATTGGAGAGGATGTATTGTTCTGTATATTGGAGAGGATATATTGTTCTGTATATTGGAGAGGATATATTGTTCTGTATATTGGAGAGGATGTATTGTTCTGTATATTGGAGAGGATGTATTGTTCTGTATATTGGAGAGGATATATTGTTCTGTATATTGGAGAGGATGTATTGTTCTGTATATTGGAGAGGATATATTGTTCTGTATATTGGAGAGGATGTATTGTTCTGTATATTGGATAGGATGTATTGTTCTGTATATTGGAGAGGATGTATTGTTCTGTATATTGGAGAGGATATATTGTTCTGTATATTGGAGAGGATGTATTGTTCTGTATATTGGAGAGGATATATTGTTCTGTAAATTGGAGAGGATGTATTGTTCTGTATATTGGAGAGGATGTATTGTTCTGTATATTGGAGAGGATATATTGTTCTGTATATTGGAGAGGATATATTGTTCTGTATATTGGAGAGGATATATTGTTCTGTATATTGGAGAGGATATATTCTTCTGTATATTGGAGAGGATATATTGTTCTGTATATTGGAGAGGATATATTGTTCTGTATATTGGAGAGGATATATTGTTCTGTATATTGGAGAGGATATATTGTTATGTATATTGGAGAGGATATATTGTTCTGTATATTGGAGAGGATGTATTGTTCTGTATATTGGAGAGGATATATTGTTCTGTATATTGGAGAGGATATATTGTTCTGTATATTGGAGAGGATGTATTGTTCTGTATATTGGAGAGGATATATTGTCCTGTATATTGGAGAGGATGTATTGTTCTGTATATTGGAGAGGATATATTGTTCTGTATATTGGAGAGGATATATTGTTCTGTATATTGGAGAGGATGTATTGTTCTGTATATTGGAGAGGATGTATTGTTCTGTATATTGGAGAGGATATATTGTTCTGTATATTGGAGAGGATATATTGTTCTGTATATTGGAGAGGATGTATTGTTCTGTATATTGGAGAGGATGTATTGTTCTGTATATTGGAGAGGATATATTGTTCTGTATATTGGAGAGGATGTATTGTTCTGTATATTGGAGAGGATATATTGTTCTGTATATTGGAGAGGATGTATTGTTCTGTATATTGGAGAGGATGTATTGTTCTGTATATTGGAGAGGATGTATTGTTCTGTATATTGGAGAGGATATATTGTTCTGTATATTGGAGAGGATGTATTGTTCTGTATATTGGAGAGGATATATTGTTCTGTAAATTGGAGAGGATGTTTTGTTCTGTATATTGGAGAGGATGTACTGTTCTGTATATTGGAGAGGATATATTGTTCTGTATATTGGAGAGGATATATTGTTCTGTATATTGGAGAGGATATATTGTTCTGTATATTGGAGAGGATATATTCTTCTGTATATTGGAGAGGATATATTGTTCTGTATATTGGAGAGGATATATTGTTCTGTATATTGGAGAGGATATATTGTTCTGTATATTGGAGAGGATGTATTGTTCTGTATATTGGAGAGGATGTATTGTTCTGTATATTGGAGAGGATGTATTGTTCTGTATATTGGAGAGGATGTATTGTTCTGTATATTGGAGAGGATGTATTGTTCTGTATATTGGAGAGGATATATTGTTCTGTATATTGGAGAGGATGTATTGTTCTGTATATTG
Source organism: Oncorhynchus clarkii lewisi (assembly GCF_045791955.1). Lineage (NCBI taxonomy): Eukaryota > Metazoa > Chordata > Actinopteri > Salmoniformes > Salmonidae > Oncorhynchus > Oncorhynchus clarkii. The sequence continues at coordinate 14,063,170 of NC_092159.1, forward strand.
GAGAGGATATATTGTTCTGTAAATTGGAGAGGATGTATTGTTCTGTATATTGGAGAGGATGTATTGTTCTGTATATTGGAGAGGATATATTGTTCTGTATATTGGAGAGGATATATTGTTCTGTATATTGGAGAGGATATATTGTTCTGTATATTGGAGAGGATATATTCTTCTGTATATTGGAGAGGATATATTGTTCTGTATATTGGAGAGGATGTACTGTTCTGTATATTGGAGAGGATATATTGTTCTGTATATTGGAGAGGATGTATTGTTCTGTATATTGGAGAGGATATATTGTTCTGTATATTGGAGAGGATGTATTGTTCTGTATATTGGAGAGGATATATTGTTCTGTATATTGGAGAGGATATATTGTTCTGTATATTGGAGAGGATGTATTGTTCTGTATATTGGAGAGGATGTATTGTTCTGTATATTGGAGAGGATATATTGTTCTGTATATTGGAGAGGATGTATTTTTCTGTATATTGGAGAGGATGTATTGTTCTGTATATTGGAGAGGATGTATTGTTCTGTATATTGGAGAGGATATATTGTTCTGTATATTGGAGAGGATATATTGTTCTGTATATTGGAGAGGATGTATTGTTCTGTATACTGGAGAGGATGTATTGTTCTGTATATTGGAGAGGATATATTGTTCTGTATATTGGAGAGGATGTATTGTTCTGTATATTGGAGAGGATATATTGTTCTGTATATTGGAGAGGGTGTATTGTTCTGTATATTGGAGAGGATGTATTGTTCTGTATATTGGAGAGGATATATTGTTCTGTATATTGGAGAGGATATATTGTTCTGTATATTGGAGAGGATATATTGTTATGTATATTGGAGAGGATATATTGTTCTGTATATTGGAGAGGATGTATTGTTCTGTATATTGGAGAGGATATATTGTTCTGTATATTGGAGAGGATATATTGTTCTGTATATTGGAGAGGATGTATTGTTCTGTATATTGGAGAGGATATATTGTCCTGTATATTGGAGAGGATGTATTGTTCTGTATATTGGAGAGGATGTATTGTTCTGTATATTGGAGAGGATGTATTGTTCTGTATATTGGAGAGGATGTATTGTTCTGTATATTGGAGAGGATATATTGTTCTGTATATTGGAGAGGATATATTGTTCTGTATATTGGAGAGGATATATTGTTATGTATATTGGAGAGGATATATTGTTCTGTATATTGGAGAGGATGTATTGTTCTGTATATTGGAGAGGATATATTGTTCTGTATATTGGAGAGGATATATTGTTCTGTATATTGGAGAGGATGTATTGTTCTGTATATTGGAGAGGATATATTGTCCTGTATATTGGAGAGGATGTATTGTTCTGTATATTGGAGAGGATATATTGTTCTGTATATTGGAGAGGATATATTGTTCTGTATATTGGAGAGGATGTATTGTTCTGTATATTGGAGAGGATGTATTGTTCTGTATATTGGAGAGGATATATTGTTCTGTATATTGGAGAGGATATATTGTTCTGTATATTGGAGAGGATGTATTGTTCTGTATATTGGAGAGGATGTATTGTTCTGTATATTGGAGAGGATATATTGTTCTGTATATTGGAGAGGATGTATTGTTCTGTATATTGGAGAGGATATATTGTTCTGTATATTGGAGAGGATGTATTGTTCTGTATATTGGAGAGGATGTATTGTTCTGTATATTGGAGAGGATGTATTGTTCTGTATATTGGAGAGGATATATTGTTCTGTATATTGGAGAGGATGTATTGTTCTGTATATTGGAGAGGATATATTGTTCTGTAAATTGGAGAGGATGTATTGTTCTGTATATTGGAGAGGATGTACTGTTCTGTATATTGGAGAGGATATATTGTTCTGTATATTGGAGAGGATATATTGTTCTGTATATTGGAGAGGATATATTGTTCTGTATATTGGAGAGGATATATTCTTCTGTATATTGGAGAGGATATATTGTTCTGTATATTGGAGAGGATATATTGTTCTGTATATTGGAGAGGATATATTGTTCTGTATATTGGAGAGGATGTATTGTTCTGTATATTGGAGAGGATATATTGTTCTGTATATTGGAGAGGGTGTATTGTTCTGTATATTGGAGAGGATGTATTGTTCTGTATATTGGAGAGGATATATTGTTCTGTATATTGGAGAGGATATATTGTTCTGTATATTGGAGAGGATATATTGTTATGTATATTGGAGAGGATATATTGTTCTGTATATTGGAGAGGATGTATTGTTCTGTATATTGGAGAGGATATATTGTTCTGTATATTGGAGAGGATATATTGTTCTGTATATTGGAGAGGATGTATTGTTCTGTATATTGGAGAGGATATATTGTTCTGTATATTGGAGAGGATATATTGTTCTGTATATTGGAGAGGATGTATTGTTCTGTATATTGGAGAGGATATATTGTTCTGTATATTGGAGAGGATATATTGAGATGTGGCAGCAAGACAAAGGGTGATGGTTCAGACAGTTTCCAATGTCTGTCAAGTCTTTGTAGAATTCTCACAGCCTGGAGTGGTTTCCAAATTTCCCCTCAGTTTGCCCTGTAAAGTCTAAAATGGCACCCTATTCCATATATAGTGCACATCCCATAGGGCTCTGATTAAAAGTAGTGCACTACGTAGGGAATAGGATACCATTTAGAACGCAGCCTCTGACTAAAAGCGGAAATTGACAGAGATCTGACTAAGCACCAAAGTAGCAGTGTCAGTGATGCCTCTGTTGTGGTTATGGCACTAGTACACCACAAAGATACACAACATAGTGTAGAGAACTACCAAAGTATTTACTTTCTATTCTGATCAAAGAGGAAATAGGGACAGGGTATTTCAATCCATCAATACCACGCTGTCACTTTTCTTTGGGTAATTTAAGGTTACCGTCGTTATTAACAGATGTCCTGGAGAGTTGAGTCTGCTGCACTGCAAAAGGCAGTTGATAATTAGCTGATAATGTTGACAGAAAATAATGATGCATCGGCCGATAATGTTGACAGAAAATAAGGATGCATCGGCTGATAATGTTGACAGAAAATAAGGATGCATCGGCTGATAATGTTGACAGAAAATAAGGATGCATCGGCTGATAATGTTGACAGAAAATAAGGATGCATCGGCTGATAATGTTGACAGAAGATAATGACACATCAGCTGATAATGTTGACAGAAGATCTGTCGCCACCTTTGGCCCCTGCTATTTCTATTTTCACAGAGCAGACTTTCTCTCTGAGGTCTCTGAACAACAGAGGTGGATAAAGATGAGCTTTTCTTTTCTTCTTCTCCTCTATCCCCCATCTCTCTCTCTCTCTCTCCCTCTCTAGTTGTCTCTCTCTGCTCTATCCCCCATCTCTCTCTCTCTCCCTCTCTAGTTGTCTCTCTCTCCTCTAACCCCCATCTCTCTCTCTCTCTCTCCCTCTCTAGTTGTCTCTCTCTCCTCTATCCCCCATCTCTCTCTCTCTCTCTCTCCCTCTCTAGTTGTCTCTCTCTCCTCTATCCCCCATCTCTCTCTCTCTCTCTCTCTCTCTCTCTCTAGTTGTCTCTCTCTCCTCTATCCCCCATCTCTCTCTCTCTCTCTCCCTCTCTAGTTGTCTCTCTCTCCTCTAACCCCCATCTCTCTCTCTCTCTCCCTCTCTAGTTGTCTCTCTCTCCTCTAACCCCCTCTCTCTCTCTCTCTCCCTCCTTAGTTGTCTCTCTCTCCTCTATCCCCCATCTCTCTCTCTCTCTCTCTCTCTCCCTCTCTAGTTGTCTCTCTCTCCTCTATCCCCCATCTCTCTCTCTCTCTCCCTCTCTAGTTGTCTCTCTCTCCTCTAACCCCCTCTCTCTCTCTCTCTCCCTCCCTAGTTGTCTCTCTCTCCTCTATCCCCCATCTCTCTCTCTCTCTCTCCCTCTCTAGTTGTTTCTCTCTCCTCTGTGAGTGCCTCTTGTGACACAGGAGGAGCAGTGGGTGGAACCTAGGGTGAGTCAGTCAAGTCTCTGGAGTGCGTGTGTGTGTGTGTGTGTGTGTGTGTGTGTGTGTGTGTGTGTGTGTGTGTGTGTGTGTGTGTGTGTGTGTGTGTGTGTGTGTGTGTGTGTGTGTGTGTGTGTGTGTGTGTGTGTGTGTGTGTGTTCATCTGTTATGATATCTTGTATGTTCTTCTTTCATTTCCAGTTGGTTGTGCTATTCTGAGCCAGGGTCTTCACCCTGTAGTTACTCATAAGAGTGACTCCCTTTCTTGGGTAGCAAACCATCCCTTTATAAAGTATACAATGCTTCATTCCATGGTAGTATTATTATCAGAAATGTTAGTTATTGAGAAATTCCCACTATAAACATTGCATTATTAGCTCAGAAAGGGTCGGTTTGAACATATCGTACAACAGTCGATGTCTCCATACTAGTTACTGTAGTCCTAAAAATGGCTCCACCTTAAACCACATTGTTGGTCGCGACCATCCCCTCTTAAAGAATGTATACAAACGTTCCTTGGAACTACTACCAACATTCCTTAGAATAGCTATGGAACCCAGGAAGAATAGCTATTGTTAAAAGGCATCCAAATCAAGATAAAGAGAAAATTACCGGAATTCCTTGGGACCACTACCAGATTGGGAAGAAATTCCTTGTTATGATTGCGAAATCCCCAACATCAGCAATACATTGCCATTTTTGGAAGGATTCATTTGGAACACAAATTGTACAACAGTCAGTGTCTGTGTCCCAAATTGCACTCTATTCCTTTTATTGTAAGGTTGTATTATTAGACATACATACACAAACAGCAACAACATCCTACCTGCCCAGACCCACCTGCTCACACACCCCTCTCCAACGCCCGCATCGCTCTCCGCCACATGGCCTCAAACTGAACCATTTTGTTTCTCTCTGTCACCTCACCTACTTTCAACATTTAGATAATAAAGCATTTGACCTTTCCATAGGGTTAACAACAGAGGATTAGTTGACTTCCTGTTTTTAAGTATGCGTTTTTTCAAGATGATTGCCAAGAAAGGTATCGTCCAACCCATCGGGTATCTCACTGCACCCTCATATACCAGGTCTTGAAAAACGCAGACAGACGCTGGCTTCGTCCCAAATGGCACCCTATTCCCATTGGGTCCTGGTCAAAAGTAGTGCACATTGCCTCCCGGGTGGCGCAGTGGTTAAGGACGCTGTACTGCAGCGGCAGCTGTGCCATCAGAGTCCCTGGGTTCGCACCCAGGCTCTGTCGTAACCGGCCACGACCGGGAGGTCCGTGGGGCGATGCACAATTGGCCTAGCGTCGTCCGGGTTAGGGAGGGATTGGTCGGTAGGGATCTCCTTGTCTCATCGCGCACCAGCGACTCCTGTGGTGGGCCGGGCGCAGTGCGCGCTAGCCAAGGTTGCCAGGTGTAGCCTCCGACACATTGGTGCAGCTGGCTTCCGGGTTGGATGCGCGCTGTGTTAAGAAGCAGTACGGCTGGTTGGGTTGTGTATCGGAGGACGCATGACATTCAGCCTTCGTCTCTCCCGAGCCCGTACGGGAGTTGTAGCAATGAGACAAGATAGTAGCTACTACAACAATTGGATACCACGAAATTGGGGAGAAAAAGGGGTAAAATAAATAAATAAATGTTAAAAAAATATATATATATTTTTTAAAGTAGTGCATATTAATGGGAATAGGGTGCTATTTGGGATGAAGCCATTGTCTTCATAACTGTAGTTATGACATATAACATGACATGACATAGACTCACACTCCCTTTGTTCTCTCTTCGTTGCATGTGTGCAAAAACTGGTTGAATCGACATTGTTTCTACATCAATTCTACCAAATCAACGTGGAAATCAAATGTAATCAATCAGTCATCAACGTGAGGGCATTTCGTCTTTTTTTCACCCAACTTTTAACCTAAGTCTGATGAGATGGTGAAATGTTATGGTGATTTAACGTTGCATTCGAGTTGGTTGACAACAGTGGAGCTGAAGGAGGAAGAGCTTGTTGTAATGGCCGGAATAGTATCAATGGAACAGAGTCAAACGTGGTTTCAATATGTTTGATGTTTGAAACCGTTCCATTCCAGCCATTACAATGAGCCCTTCCTCCTATAGCGTCTCCCACCAGTAAATCAAAATTGAGTTATTGAGAGGAATTTAGGTAGACATTCCATAGCCGATAGTGTTATGATTGTGACATGGACGGAATGGGTCAGGGCCCACGTTATTAGACAAGATACAGATGTAGGATCTTAATTTGAGCCTGTTTTCTACTGCAGGAAAATAATCATGCAGCAACAGGAAATGTGGATTATAATTCATGGAATTTTTTTGTAGGGGTTGATCCATTTTTCATAAGGGTAAATCAAGTCTGATATTTTAAAGTGGAAACTACAAACTTTAGTAGCCTTTTTAAACCTTGAATACACTAGAAGTTTTCAAATTAAAATCCTACATCTGTATGATAGTTTTTTACAAAGAAATCCCACACAGACAGCCCAAATGGACCAGCCCACCTGGCCTTTGCCCAAACTGCCCTATGACCAGTCGGCCCCTGGATTGTGAAATCCCCAACATCAGCAACACATTACCATTTTGGGAACAATCCTTTAGAACACACATTGTCCAACAGTCAGCTGAGGTGAGTAATCGTGTGTTCTTATTGGGGGAAATGGTGTTTTGCCATAGGAATTTGATGGGTTGTCAGAGAACCAGGAAGCACCTGTGTGTTGCACAGGGACCTGTCTATGTGTCGGCCATTGTGTGGGAATCTTTTTATAAACCCAATGATGGGAGTATCTATAGTTCTTCTTGAAAGAGGAAGCTACTGGATGCGTAGGCTACATACCACCACTGTGTATGTAAGTGTGTGAGCGTGCGTGCGTGTGTGTAAATGTATGTGTGTGTGGCTATATTCTTTCAGGAAGTCACTCGTAGGCTACACATACTACCACTCCAGAGAGAGAAGTGATTGTTTACTATCCTGTAAATAAATAAACATCCGTAGCTTGAACAAATTCAGAGGAAGAGAGACCATGTGAGATGAATGATTTGGTTACATTGATTGAAATCTCAACCAAGTTATCCAGAAACCCAGTGCATTTTCATGGAATATTGTATGTCGGGACATTGACATGTCATTGAGCCTGTCTGGAGTGACAATGTTCCATGCAGGCATGCCTCATCAAACAAAGCCCAAGTGTCAGAGAAAACAAATACTATTTGATCTGCTTCCCGTATGTCCTGACATGTGTGTTGTACATAAGTGAAGTATGTCCTGTGTTTTGTGTATGTGTGTGTGTGTGTGTGTGCCAGGAGCTGCAGTATGTTTCCAGAAAAATGACAGCTAAAGGGACAATAAAGTATTCAATCAATAATTACCACTAGGCCTAAACGGTCCTTATCACTGTCAGACTTTCTGTAGCTTCAGTACAGTATATTTAGTGTATCAGTCATTCACAAAAGACCTCCCTGTAAGAAGGATTAAGGCCTGCACAGTCTGCAGACAACATCCTAAACATATTAGCTACAACACTGCACTGAGGCATGAATGAAACCAAGGCAATCCATATTAGCTACAGAACGTGCACTGAGGCATGGGTGTGTGTGTGTGTGTGTGTGTGTGTGTGTGTGTGTGTGTGTGTGTGTGTGTGTGTGTGTGTGTGTGTGTGTGTGTGTGTGTGTGTGTGCGTGTGTGTCAAAGACTAGAGAAACGGATGGTGGATGGTGTGAGTGCTTCCCACTCCTCAGTAAATGATGTCACGGCCCCAGATTAAGCAAATACTGCCTTACTGCCTGCTGTCTGTTCTGCTACTAATACTGCCTTACTGCCTGCTGTCTGGTCTGCTACTAATACTGCCTTACTGCCTGCTGTCTGTTCTGTTACTAATACTGCCTTACTGCCTGCTGTCTGGTCTGCTACTAATACTGCCTTACTGCCTGCTGTCTGTTCTGTTACTAATACTGCCTTACTGCCTGCTGTCTGTTCTGCTACTAATACTGCCTTACTGCCTGCTGTCTGGTCTGCTACTAATACTGCCTTTCTGCCTGCTGTCTGTTCTGCTACTAATACTGCCTTACTGCCTGCTGTCTGGTCTGCTACTAATACTGCCTTACTGCCTGCTGTCTGGTCTGCTACTAATACTGCCTTACTGCCTGCTGTCTGTTCTGCTACTAATACTGCCTTACTGCCTGCTGTCTGGTCTGCTACTAATACTGCCTGCTGTCTGGTCTGCTACTAATACTGCCTTACTGCCTGCTGTCTGTTCTGCTACTAATACTGCCTTACTGCCTGCTGTCTGTTCTGCTACTAATACTGCCTTACTGCCTGCTGTCTGTTCTGCTACTAATACTGCCTTACTGCTTGCTGTCTGTTCTGCTACTAATACTGCCTTACTGCCTGCTGTCTGTTCCGCTACTAATACTGCCTGCTATCTGGTCTGCTACTAATACTGCCTTACTGCCTGCTGTCTGTTCTGCTACTAATCCACTGGCATCCACCTTCTTTCCTTCCTGTCATCCTGGCACCATGGATCCCTGTTTCACTTATGTCAAGCTCACGTTTTGGACTAGCTAAGGAGCAGAGAAAATTGAAGTATTTTTCTCTCTCATTCTTTCTCTGTTTGTTTTTGTTTATTCTCTCTCTCTCTCTCTCTCTCTCTCTCTCTCTCTCTCTCTCTCTCACTGTCTCTGTGTGTGTCTGACAGAGAGAAAAATAGGCAGGCTACAAAGGAAGAGAGAGTAAAAGAGAGAGAGACTCTCACTGTCTTGCTTATCTTGTAGCATTATTCACATCTATCCATTCCCATTCTAAGACACAATGGCATAGTCTTTCTAACTGTTGTCTATAGCCTAACATACAGTATTGCATGAGTCCAGTAGCATGACATTTAAGCCCCATTAGCCCATAATGAGATTACAACCAGTAGATATTGCCTAAAACAGCCGGCTAAACATGGAATAACAGACAGAAGTTTACCTTGCTTTAGTCAATAGGCTACATAGTCCAATAGAGTCCTCTCTCTTTCTCTGACTATTCTGTCAATCATTGATTTAGTTTCCTGATTCATAGACCTATAGGCTATCAGTGGGCTGGTGGTGGTGAGGTCAGGTGTATAGAGTATATAAATCGAATCTAAATTATATTTATATTGTATAGAGTCAATAGTCTACCTTTACTCTATTGGGGCAGGGGGCATTTCAGATATTGTTAGTTCATGATAACACGGATAATATTCTAATGTCTACTCAAATATGAGAGGCATTCATAGTATTTCCTTGAAGAATGCTGTTGTTGTGGTTCCTAGAATGGGCCGCATAAACATGAGAACGAAACGTTTGGATAGCCATGAGTAATAGTTAAGTCAAACTGAGAGCATAAATTCACTTCACCCCAGACAGAGCGGGGTTAGAACGGTTAGAACGTAGTCAATACTCCGGTGTGGGCAGGCTCTCTTTTGATCATACTTGTCGGTGTCCATATTTGGTTCGTGATGTCACGAGCCGGAGGTTCCGTCGATATAAAACCGATCCGACGGTATCCCCTTGGAGGAAATCTAAGTAACTACCAGGTTCACTAGGGCGCGTTCAGTTTACTCGTCTCTGGCGGCCCGTATACAGTAATTGCTTATAAAATAAGACACACTTTTAGAGGCAAACATGAAAGTCTCAAGCATAGATTGCCGTCGCCTCAAGAAGATTATCAGAAAGGAATGTGGAACCTCTCTCATTGTGGATTGTCGACCTTATTTTTCGTTCTCGAACTCTAATATCAAAGGCTCTGTCAATGCCAACCTGAACTCGGTTGTTGTCCGGAGATCCAGAGGAGGGCCGGTACCTCTTCAGTTTGTGATCCCGGATGAGAAAGCCCTGTTACGGCTGCGAGAGGGGAGCATATCGGCAGTGGTGGTTCTTGATGACCGAGCTCCTCACTGGCAGAAACTGAAAAAGGACAGTATCGCACAGATAGTGATTAATACGCTCAATAATCTGGCGAGTGGGACAAACATCTGTTTCCTAAAAGGTGAGAATTGTTACAAAATTCTGAAATCATTGGACTATAAAACTCTAAATCCATTATAAATTTGTCTGGGTAACTTTTTCACTAAGTGTCCTGGGCTAATTCACTGTCTGAAGCCACTTGAACACAATGTTTATTATAACCGATTGGCTACGCTAATAAATTCTGCTATTATAAAAGCTATATTTTGGAGATAATAACATGAAATGGTTGACATTCAATATGCCTTATAACATCCCCCCGTTTTGTTTAGAAAACTATGTGTGTGACCCATATCCCCATATCTTCAAATCAACACATTTCTTTTAAAGGCCTTGGTATTGTTTTCCATGGACTGACCTATCACGCAAAGTCATTGTTTTATTTGACCGTGTTCTAGCAACCCTCCCATTTGAGCAATACACTTCTCAGGTCGAGCTCTCGGGGAGATACATGTCTGCGTCAAACTAGTCCAGATGAGTCAGTACGCGAAAGGCTTGTGAGAACTCGGGAACATCATGACTGGTTGTTCTGAGAATGTTCTGTGTGTGAATGTTCACAAGGAAAGCATACATTTTCTATCATTCGTTTCGAACATTTATACCTCTTCCTTTCGACTATGTGTCAGAACCATTCATTTAAAGTCTGTCAGATTGTCACCTTGTACTCATAGACCTAAATTGATTATTTTAATTGAAACGCAGATTAATTACGACGTTAGAATAAGGTTATAATCCATTATAAACACATCGTTTTCACGGCCTACATCGTTTTTGTAGGCTATTGAATTTCATTCAAGTTTTAAATGTATTTTGTTTTGTTCTGTGTATTTACCAGGGGGGTTTGAGAACTTCCAAGGCCAGTACCCTGAACTTTGCACTGAGGTCGTGAAGCCCGTCGGCGTCGACCAGAACAACGGAACCGAAACCGGGAAATGCAGGCCGAGTATCACCCTATTCTGTGAGAAACTGGGCTCCAACCTCAAACCAGATTACGATCAGGTATGGAAACGAAAACAACTTCCTTTTTTAGCCTGCTGCCTATTCTTTCAGGGTTAGGTGGCTAGCCACTTACTTCCCCTAGGTTGGACTGGGGTTTAGGGTTGAGGCTGTGGCTGCAGGGTTTTTAACTGAGTGGAATATCCCTGTTAGATAAGAATGACTGTTCTGTACTGGTTTAGTCATACTGTCTTCTTGGCAATTCAAAATAGTTTATACAGCCGAATGTACTGTATGTTCAGAGTTATTTGTGGACTTGATAGAGCACATTTAGTTTCATTCAAGGAAAGACATAAAAAAATAAAAAAAGAAGCCTACTCATAGGATTATAAAAGGTACATATTGTCTAGCTGACCTTAAATGTACAGCTGTACATTCATAATGATAATATTTTGTCTATGGTGCCAGATATATTACTGACCATTCTCAAAACAGTGGCCTTCAACATTCTCTCTGTCACACGCTTGATATTAGCTTTGACCTTCACTGCATCCCAGTCATCAAGAGAAGATGGCCACTAGTCAGAGACCCCTAGCTGACATCAGAAGTCCTTTTATAACCCTTTCATCCCTGACCTTTTCCCGACCTCTTACACCATCATGATAGGCTAACACAATCTGTTTACGGTACAGAAAATGTACTATTGCGTCTTGCACCGTGCATACATCTCAGTATCGCCATTGATGTATGTAATAAAGGTGTAGGATCTTAATTTGATCACTCTGTTGCATAATAACTTTGTAGTGTGTTTGAGGTTTTAAAAAGGTTTCTGAAGTTTGCCATTTCCACTTCGAAATTTCAAGCTTGATTTTCCCTTATGCAAAATGTATCAACCACTACAAAAAAAATCTATTTATAATAATCCACATTTCCTGTTGCTGTACAGGATTATTTTCCTGCTGTAGAAAACTGGCTCAAATTAAGATCCTACATCTGTATTTGATCTCTACCCCCTCCCCTCCCCATTGTTGTGTCTTTAGGAAAACCCTGTGTTTCATGTACTGTATCTCTGCCACACTCTGTCTCTACCGCTCACGGATTTAATATCACTTTGTTGAGTCTCCCTTCTATCTTGGCTCACACACTGTGGTTCTTATGTCTAATATCTCCCCCCCTTTATTATCTACCCTCTCTCTTCAGGGCAAGCCGGTGGAGATCCTTCCTTTCCTGTACCTGGGCAGTGCCTACCATGCCTCCAGGCAGGACTATCTGAGTGACCTTGGAGTCACAGCCCTGCTGAACGTCTCCAGGAGGGACACCAGGCCCTCCAAGGGCCACTACGACTACAAGTGGATCCCGGTGGAGGACAACGTCACAGCAGATATCAGCTCACATTTCCAAGAGGCCTTCCAGTTCATTGGTGAGTGTCGCGGCCTGGACATTTTGTTCTCTCTTTTTTTCCTGCTCTCTTCTCCTTTTTTTCAGATTTATTCTCTGCTCTTTTCTTTTCTCCTTTCTTCTTCTCTCATGGAAAAGATAGGATTCCAAGTCCATTAACAGAGGGGATGGAGCAACTCAATTAAAATAGTTAATTGCTTCACCCAATCTGCCAATCTGAAAGGAGAACAGGCAACAACCTCTCACTAATCTGTTAGCCTCATCTGCCTTCCTTCCATTTCTCGCTCTCGCTCTCTCTCTCCTTTCACAAATCGCCAGGTTGGCTTCTTTCAGAGAACAGATTCTGTGTTCTCCCTCCCCTACCACTCCCTCCCTACCCCTCCCTCCACCTCTCTCTCATCCTCCCCCATTTTAAGTTTAAAAAGAGATTCTCTGCAATGCCGTCATTGCCTCCCGGCTCACAGTTAATCTCGGCTAGTGGCTTATTGCGGGTTATTACCGGGTGTGGTCAGTTCACTCTGTTCACTTTGTCAGTGTGACCAATGTTGTTACTAGCCCTTCTCACTAATGGTGGGTGGAGGGTTTTTGAAGGAGGGAGGCTGTGCCCACAGACACAAAGGTACACAAAGGTTGTTTAGTTATTGTTTATCTGGGTCAGGGCAAACCGTAGCGAAATGTTTCGCAACAGAAAATGAAAACAAGCATTTATTGGTCAACTTCAGGTAGTCACGCCCTCCCTGTTTCAGTTGTTTTTCTTCTGTTTGGTACCAAAGTAACTCAACTATTGTGCATGTGTTCAGAGACAGAGCCTTGAGGGAACAGAGAGTGAATGTGTGATAGAAAGAGGCTTGAAGTGTTGGATAATAGCGCACACAAAGATGTTGAGCAGCCTGCACTTCTATTTATAAACGTAATATCCAGGCACAGCCGAGGACAAGCTTGAATCTCATTCTCACCCACCATGGAGGCCTCACCTGACCTGTATCAATGGTGGAGGTGTTGCTGCTGTTCTTTGTTTTAAGCCCCCACATTTAAGCGTCTTTGCCTAAAGCCTGTAAGCATTACGTAAGACAAAGAGGTGTCCTTCTCAGCCCAGGGCTGAATCTTAACAAGAGGATGTCTCCTTGAAAAAAACATCTTCAATTAAATAAAATCCAACTGGATTTATCACATGTGCCAAATACAATTGGTGTATACTGTACGGTGAAATGCTTGCTTACAACCTTTCCCAATGACGCAGAGTTTGAAAAATAATTATACAAAATTAAATAATTAAACACAAGAGGAATACAAATAAAATACACAAGAATGGAGCTATATACAGGGAGTGTTCAGATATTCACTCATTGCATCCAAATCTAAAACAATGGGCTTGTTTCTCTTTATGAAGAAGACACATCCCTATTCCCAATTCCCCGACCCTCTGGATGAATTCAATGTGGTGGAGGTGGAATATTCTTCTGTCAACCAACCATTTAGCTGGAAATAGAGGATAACAACAGCAGTCAAGAAGATCTTTAGGCACCCTATTCCCTATATAGTGCACTACATTTAACCAGAGCCATATGGGTCCCAGTCAAAAGTAGTGCAATATGTAGGGAATAGGGTGCCATTAGCCAGAGGATGGGTCATTAAAACACCCACAGGCTCTCTAGCTGCCTCTCAGAAAGCCTCCCAGCACTCCAGATGGGAGCAGCTTAATGATTCATTCATTTGGTTTTCACAGGATCGGAGCTGTCAGAAACCATCGCTGGCTGTTCCCCCCTGTGGCTCATACATGTGTGTGTGTGTGTCAGATAGTGTGGAGGAAGTGCATGTAATACTGAAGTAGAATAAGTTCTCTCCTCTCCCAGCCGTGGTGAACTTAGTATAGTACTGCTCAGCTCCCCCACAGGCACGTAGGAGAGAGAGAGACATGGTCTCGTGTGCAGCTGTGCAGGGTGAGTCAGTCAGCCCTGCCACAGTGTGTGTTTCTAATGGGAGAGTGGTGACTGAGTGGCAGCAGGGCTCTTATAGGTTCTATGTGGGCGAGAAGAGAGGAAGAGCGAAGGGGTGGGGAGGCAGGTGATGATTAGACACTGAAGAACGGGATTCAATCTCTGCGTTCGCAAACTAAAATAGCTTTGACAGCACTCGTTTCCTGTGAGAATTTAGCCAGAGTGGTTCTATTTTAGGATGCAGTTATCCTATTCAATTCTTCTAGATTTGAGTTACACAGTGTAAGTGGCTATGTGGCCATACTCCATTTCTGACCAAATGTAGCAATAGTATAGCTCATGCTTATCATGTCATTAACGTAAATGTTACCGTTTTGTCTCCTCTCCAGATGGTGTGAAGCAGACAGGGGGTAGAGTCTTGGTGCACTGTGAGGCGGGCATCTCCCGCTCCCCGACCATCTGTCTGGCCTATATCATGAGTACCAAGCGGCTACAGCTCGAAGAGGCCTTCGACATCATCAAACAGCGCCGCTCCCTCATCTCGCCCAACTTCAGCTTCATGGGCCAGCTGCTGCAGTTCGAGTCCGAGGTCCTGTCTTCGACACCTATTACCGCGGCAACGACCCCGGAAACCGCCACCAAACCCGCCACGCCCTGTTGCATCGGTAAAGAGACGGTCTCCTTCTTTGGGAGTTCGAAAGAGTGCACATTCAACAACAATAACTTTGACTTTGAACCTTCCACAGTTTTCGCCCCCCTCCATACCTCCTTCCTCACCCCCATGCCTCTTCAGACTCTTCCACTCCGCCATTTTAAATTGAGCCCTATAACTGCACTGCCTTAAGATGTGACTGTTTAGTAGGTCTCAGATTACTTGAAAAATAACAATAACAAAATACAAATAAAATGCTCTATTTGTTTGTCTGGTGCTGGCACAAGCCAGTAACGAAGTGGAACGACTGGCTATCCAGAAACAAAGACTGAGAGAAGATATTGCGTTGATCGTCTATATGGAATTTTTCATTCAAGTTGAGAAAAGTCCCTGAAATTCAGACTACAGTCTTTGTTTGAACTTTGAACTTTGAGCGTGAAACCATAAAGACTACTGCAATACATGCCTTAGGTTTATAATGTGATGTTTTGCCTATTCACATGCCGCATCAAGGCATTTTAACCTAATTTATTTGATACATCTTGTCCGTCTGATTGTCTGTGTTTTTTCTAAATACAAATGTGGATGCCAATAAATGTTTCCACCAAAAAGTACCTTTGTGTTCATGTTCTCTTTTTCTCAAATATGAACCTCATAAGAATACAATTGTGATATAAATATGAGGCCCTATAAAGCCATGTTTTTTTTAAATATATATATATATATATATGACAGGGAAACATTGGAGGAGGCTGGTGAGAGGAGTTATAGAAGGACAGGCTCATTGTAAAGGATATGGAAACCAGGTTTGACTCTGTTCCATTCCAGCCATTACAATGAGCCTGTCAAATCAAATCAAAGTTTAATTGTCATGTGCGCCAAATACAACAGTCACTAATCAAAAAAATTGATTAGCTGTTCAGGGGTCTTATGGCTTGGGGGTAAAAGCTGTCGAGAAGCCTTTTGGTACTGGACTTGGTGCTCGGACACCATTTGCCATGCGGTAGCAGAGAGAACAGTCTATGACTGGGGTGGCTGGAGTCCTTGACAATTTTTAGGGCCTTCCTCTGACACCGCCTGGTATAGAGGTCCTGGATGGCAGGCAACTTAGCCCCAGTGATGTACTGGGCCTTTTCCTGTAGTCCACAATCATCTCCTTTGTCTTGATTACGTTGAGGAATAGGTTGTTATTCTGGCACCACCCGACCAGAACTCTGACCTCCTCCCTATAGGCTGTCTTGTCGTTGTCAGTGATCAGGCCTACCACTGTTGTGTCATCTGCAAACTTAATGATGGTGTTGGAGTCATGCCTGGCCATGCAGTTGTGGGTGAACAGGGAGTACAGGAGGGGACTGAGCACACACCCCTGAGGGGCTCCAGTGTTGAGGATCAGCGTGGCAGATGTGTTGTTATCTACCCTTATCACCTGGGGCGGCCCGTCAGGAAGTCCAGGATCCAGTTGCAGAGGGAGGTGTTTAGTCCTCCTATAGCTCCTCCCACAAGCCTCCACAGGGCAACATGTGCTACTACTTACAACTATTAAGCCTTTCTTAGTCCCAGGTGGGACATATAGGCCACAACAATCTTCTGCCACCGGAATCTGTCTTTGGCCACAACAACATCACACACACGCACAACACAACACAACACAACATACAACATCAAATATTGCCAATCAATAAACTGTCCCTAGGAGGGGTGCGTCACTTGAGTGGGTTGAGTCACTGACGTGATCTTCCTGTCCGGGTTGGCACCCCCCTTGGGTTGTGCCGTGACGGAGATCTTTGTGGGCTATACCCGTCCTTGTCTCAGGATGGTAAGTTGGTGGTTGAAGATATCCCTCTAGTGGTGTGAGGGCTGTATTTTGGCAAAGTGGGTGGGGTTATATCCTGCCTAATTGGACCTGTCCGTGGGTATTGTCGGACGGGGCCACAGTGTCTCCTGACCCCTCCTGTCTCAGCCTCCAGTATTTATGCTAAAGTTGTTTGTGTCGGGGGGCTAGGGTCAGTCTGTTATATCTGGACCATTTCTCCTGTCTTATCCAGTGTCATATGTGAATTTAAGTATGCTCTCTCTAATTCTCTCTCCCTTTCTCTCTCTCGGATGACCTGAGCCCTAGGACCATGCCTCAGGACTACCTGGCCTGATGACTCCTTGCTGTCCCCAGTCCACCTGGCCCTGCTGCTGCTTGAGTTTCAACTGTTCTGCCTGCAGCTATGGAACCCTGACCTGTTCACCGGACGTGCTACCTGTCCCAGGCCTGCTGTTTTTAATTCTCTAGAGACAGCAGGAGCGGTAGAGAGACTCTGAAGGATTGGCTATGAAAAGCCAACTGACATTTACTCCTGAGGTGCTGACCTGTTGCACCCTCGACAACCACTGTGATTACTATTATTTGACCCTGCTGGTCATCTATGAACATTTGAACATCTTGGCCATGTTCTGTTATAATCTCCACCCAGCACAGCCAGAAGAGGACTGGCCAACCCTCATAGCCTGGTTCCCCTCTAGGTTTCCTCCTAGGCTCTGGCCTTTCTAGGGAGCTTTCCTAGCCACCATGCTTCTACACCTGAATTGCTTGCTGTTTGGGGTTTTAGGCTGGGTTTCTGTACAACACTTTGTGACATCAGCTGATGTAAGAAGGGCTTTATAAATAAATGTGATTGATTGATCGATCACAATCCTTATTTGAACCGTATTTCAAATGCAGTAACAAAGTAATCAGTGGAAGTTGGTGGGAGGAGTTATAGGAGGACAGGCTCATATTAAAGACTGGAATGGAATAAATGGATTCAAACATGTTGACACCCTTCCTTTGATTCCATTCCAGCCATTAAAATGAGCCCATCCTCCTATACCTCCTTCCACCAGCCTCTTCTGACACATATGCACATATGCATAATTAGGATAATGTATACATAACCATACAGTAGTAGGCTAGGCCAAGAGATTAGCATTAGACAACAGTGACACCTGCAGCGACCTAAAAAAGAGAGATCCAAACTAGAACACTCCACTGGCCACTGACTTTGAAATGCATGCATGGACACTCCCACAAATGTAGTCTATGATGACTACATTGTAGCAATTTTGAGTTTATTAATGATACAGAAGCATTGTTGACCATACATGCTTAGACTTGCCTAGTTAAAAAATATATATATATATATATATATATATATATATACTAAGTGGAAATCATAGAACATCATTCAGTGTCACATTTAGGAAACGATTATAAGAATGGGTAGCCTGTTTCGTCTCTCTCGTGTTTAAATATCCCTCACTCATTCCTTCGTTTGGCGAATAAAATACAGTTTTTCAAAATACAGTATTTCAGTTTTAAATACTGTACCAAAATATACTTTCTCTGTCAGCTCTTTGGCGCCCAACAATCGCACGCATGAGGACCATATCAAGTACAAATAATGGGGATGTGATAAAACTGAATGCTAATAATAAATATGTTGTATGTACTTGTATGACTCAAATTCACATTCATACATATCCTTAGTATATCTATATTTTAACGGGTAAACGAGTAACATTTTATATTTCGATTGTATCTAATATTCATTAATCAAAATATCTATGCCCCCCTCTTTTCTCATTATTGACTGTTCCATTTCATCCCGCTCGTGACGCCATTTTCCTTGTTGTTTCTCTTTCGCCAGGATATTTCAACAAACTTGGATACATGCATTTTGAACAAATATTCACAATAATCACTTTAAAGACCCACCTTCCCTTTATTGAAGGAGAAGGGGTATTTATTGAAGTTTTTTGTTTCGCTTTCTGAGGAAAGTTCCTGATTAGGCGACCATGTACATCAAACAGGTAAACTAGCGGCGCGAGCTCCATGTCGACGACCCGCTCTCTGAAAATGATGCTTGCGGCCTAGCCAGATAGCTAGCTTTAGCTAATAAGTATTGTAAATAAATTAACATTTACACGTAGCTAGCTAGCTAGATATAGTCTACAATACTGCCCTTAGAAAAGTAATCTACAAAAATTGTCATGTGCCGGATTGCAAACAATTCTGGATCATGTCTGTCAGTAGGCTAGTTAGCTGGGGTACTAGTAGTAGTGATGCTAGTCGCTAGCTAATGTTATAGTAGCTAGCAATATGTGGTAACTTTCTTCAATCCAGCTAACGTAACTAGTTAGTGCAGATAAGTTAACTATCTTGCCAGTTAGCTATCAAGACAAGCCATTCATAAAGTAGTCACATTAGCTAGCTATTGAGATAACGTTTGTTATTAGCTAAGCTAGCTCGGAAGATACTGCCCCATCCAGCTTGCATAACATTAGTTTGCCTTTTGACATAGCTAAGACGTTAGCTGGCTAGCAATTGTTGGCAGCTAATTTCAACATCCTGTGAAAATAAACTATTGGTGGATGTCTGAATCGTTTATTCAATGCAATGTTGCTGTAACTAGCAAGCTTGGATCATTTAAGATTTGTGATAGCAGTTGCACTTCCCTTCTTATCCTCTCAGGTCATCATTCAGGGGTTCCGAAGTTACAGGGACCAGACTGTGGTGGATCCTTTCAGTCCAAAGTCCAATGTCATCGGTGAGATTCTGCAAAGTTTACTCTCTCCCAAAAACCTCTTGCTATCTTTAGTCATAAACAACACCTCACGATGTAGGTAGAGGAAACAATGGCCTGCTGCCTTTCCATCCATTGATTGATTGACTGACATTTCCCTCCCTGTATGTTGTTTTCTCACAGTGGGAAGAAATGGATCTGGAAAAAGTAACTTTTTCTACGGTATGTGCGCGCTCTCCCTTTCTGATGTTTTCTACCATATGAAATTAGAAGAATATAAAAAATGGTGATGCATTTATTTGCTGTATATAATAAAAACAAATGTTTATTTTTCTTTCAGCCATTCAGTTTGTGCTCAGCGATGAATTCAGCCATCTTCGCCCCGAACAGCGCCTGGCCTTGCTCCATGTAAGTAGTGGAAGTTATACTAACAGTAATGAATATTATATAATCCTCAGTCTGTTGTTCAAATCAAAATCACATTTATTTGTCACATACACATGGTTAGCAGATGTTAATGCGAGTGTAGCGAAATGCTTGTGCTTCTAGTTCCGACAATGCAGTAGTAACCAATGAGTAATCTAACCTAACAATTCCACAACTACTACCTTATACACACAAGTGTAAAGGGATAAAGAATATGTACATAAAGATATATGAATGAGTGATGGTACAGAACGGCATAGGCAAGATGAAGTAGATGGTATCGAGTACAGTATATACATGTGAGATGCTGTAATGTAGGGTATGTGAACATTATATTAAGTGGCTAGTGATACATTTTTTTTACATCAATTTCCATTATTAAAGTGGCTGGAGTTGAGTCAGTATGTTGGCAGCAGCCACTCAATGTTAGTGGTGGCTGTTTAACAGTCTGATGGCCTTGAGATAGAAGCTGTTTTTCAGTCTCTCGGTCCCTGCTTTGATGCACCTGTACTGACCTCGTCTTCTGGATGATAGCGGGGTGAACAGGCAGTGGCTCGGGTGGTTGTTGTCCTTGAGGATCTTTAAGGCCTTCCTGTGACATCGGGTGGTGTAGGTGTCCTGGAGAGCAGGTAGTTTGCCCCCGGTGATGCGTTGTGCAGACCTCACTACCCTCTGGAGTCTGGAGAGCCTTACGGTTGTGGGCAGAGCAGTTGCCGTACCAGGCGGTGATACAGCCCGACAGGATGCTCTCGATTGTGCATCTGTAAAAGTTTGAGTGCATTTGGTGACAAGCCGAATTTCTTCAGCCTCCTGAGGTTAAAGAGGCGCTGCTGCGCCTCCTTCACAACGCTGTCTGTGTGGGTGGACCAATTCAGTTTGTCCGTGATGTGTACGCCGAGGAACTTAAAACTTACTACCCTCTCCACTACTGTCCAATCCTCAGTCTGTTGTTAACCCCATAACACTGTTATAACAATGTTTTTCCCTGTCACTGCAGGAGGGAACAGGTCCTCGTGTCATCTCAGCTTTTGTGGAGATTATATTTGACAATTCTGACAACAGGTTGCCGGTAAGTTTCTCACCAAACATGATTGTCGCCTTTGACTATTTAGTCAGTCATGTTTAGTTTGAGATCTCTCCGTTCGTTGGTCAATAAATTCACTCTCCCTCCAGATCGACAAAGAGGAGGTATCCCTCCGCCGTGTCATCGGCGCCAAGAAGGACCAGTACTTCTTAGACAAGAAGATGGTGACGTAAGTGGCTGTTGACTGCACGTCTGTTGTGACTGAGCAAAGATCGAAAATTGCCTCTCTGTTTGAATATGTAACTATCATGTAATCAGCAATCACGTATGTTGATTTTGTTCCAGTAAAAATGACGTCATGAACCTCTTGGAGAGTGCTGGTTTCTCCCGTAGTAACCCCTACTACATCGTCAAGCAGGGGAAGGTAAGACGGCACTATGAACATATGCTCTAAACAGGCTCCGTTGTGCATCATTCATTGGTTATTTGCTGCAAACGTGTTTCTTTGCACCACTGTGCTGACTATATATCTGTTCATACAACCCAACGTCTCATACAATGATATCTTAAGTAACATGTTTTCCCCTGTTCGTAATCTGTGTCCAGAACAACCATATAACTTTCTACATAAATTATACAAAGGATAACTTTAATATGTTTCGTCTCTCTAATGGCTACCCAGACTATTTGCGCCCCCCATCTTTATGCTGTTGCTACTCTGTTATTAACTCTACCTACATGTACATATTACCTCGACTAACCGGTTCCTCCGCACATTGACTCCTGTACCGGTACCCCCTGTATATAGCCTCGCTATTGTTATTTTACTGCTGCTCTTGAATTATTTGTTACTTTTATTTCTTGTTTTTTAGGTATTTTTCTTAACTGCATTGTTGGTTAAGGCCTTGTAAGTAAGCATTTCACTGTAAGGGCTACACCTGATGTATTCGGCGCATGTGACATAAAATTAGATTCATCATGTATCCAGATCAACCATATAACTTTATACATAGGATACCTTTCATATGTTTCCTCTCTTTATCCTGTATCCAGATCACTTTATACGTAAGTTATACATGGGTATCGTTCATGTGTGTTTCCTCTCTTTATCATGTATTCAGATTAACCAGATGGCTACAGCCCCTGATTCCCAGCGTCTGAAGCTGCTGCGTGAGGTTGCAGGAACCAGGGTGTACGACGAGCGCAAGGAGGAGTCCATCTCCCTGATGAAGGAAACAGGTACAATATAAGAACCAAAGTCTCTCTATATGTCTACGATGACACCATCTAAGACTCTGTTCACATGCATTCAGTCACCAGATCTAAGCAGAGGTATCCTGACTCACTACCTAAGATTGGTTTTTATTTAGACAAATTCAAAGCGTGCAGTTATCTACGGGAAAAAACAGTCGACTTTCAGACCTATCGCACAAACTTTCAAAGTAAATGCTGCTCTTTCAATTTCCAAATAATTTTCAGAGGAAAGGCTATATAATTTACTTCCCAGAATAAGCATCTCCCTTTCCTATTACAAATGGCCCTTGGTTGGGCCACCACAGTAGATTTAACTGTAGACCTAAATAACATACTGGTGCTCTGTTTTTGTGTTTCCCCCAGAGGGTAAGAGAGAGAAGATCAATGAGCTGCTGAAGTACATTGAGGAGCGTCTCCAGACCCTGGAGGATGAGAAGGAGGAGTTGGCTCAGTACCAGAAGTGGGACAAGATGAGGAGGGCTCTGGAGTACACTATCTATAACCAGGAGCTCAACGAGACACGTGCCAAGCTGGATGAGGTAACAATATATATTTTTTAAATCAACAAAATGTGTTTATAGAGTTTGGGTTGAGAAATAAATCTGTCAAATCAAATTGTATTCATCATGGGCACAGGATGTCTAACAAAAAGTAACTTTCAGTTGGTAGGGGTTTGCTTTTGTGGTCTGACCTTTCATATTCTTCCCTTTTTAAATGGCATTTGATATTTTTGATTGCATAGTTAACTGTTCTTTAAATTCGGTTTCCTCTTTCAGTTGTCCTCCAAGAGAGAGACCTGTGGAGACAAGTCCAGACATCTGAGAGATGCCCAGCAGGATGCCAGAGACAAAGTAGAGGTAAGTGATTCTGCATACAGTATTTGCACAGAATGGCTTGGAGTGTATATGGATGTGATCAGCTTTTCACATTACCGAGCCAAGCTGTACTGAGCTGGCATGGTTACGCATCCATCCACCACAGTACCTGTAACCATGCTGAAAAGGACTAGGGGAGGGTTAGGGGAGGGTTTGGTTGGGGGGGTGCTCATCGCGCTCTAGCGACTCCTTGTGGCGGGCCGGGCGCCTGCAGGCTTTTTTTGGTCATCAGTTGAATGGTGTTTCCTCCGACACACGACACATTGGTGCAACTGGCTTCCGGGTTAAGCGGGCTGGTGTTAAGAAGCGCGGTTTGGCGGGTCATGTTTCAAGGGGATGCATGACTAGACCTTTGCCTCTCCCGAGCCCTTTGGGGAGTTGCAGCGACAAGACAAGATTGTAATTGGATATCACGAAATTCAAGAGAAAAGGGGGGTAAAACAAAAAGAGGTTTCTATCTTAGGGCTCTTGTGTATGCAAACCTGACCAGCTTTTTTTCTATTTCCTCTACAGTCAGTGTCCATCTAGTCTACGTATTATTCCTCTCATTGCCTCTTCTCCTCTTCCTTCCATTGTAGGAGACGGAGCGTGTGGTGCGTGAGAAGAAGTCTAAGATCAGTGCCATGAAGGAGGAGAAGGAGCAGCTGAGCTCAGAGAGACAGGAGCAGATTAAACAGAGGACCAAGCTGGAGCTCAAATCCAAAGACCTGCAGGAGGAGCTGGCCGGCAACAGCGAACAGAAGGTAGGGGAGCACAGTGGTGGGGTGGAGGGCGGGGTGAGTGTGTGCGTGTTTGAGATAGAGAGTGGTGTGTGTGTGCGTGTATGTGTAGTTGGCAACAGTGAACCGAAGAAACGGGGCGGTCAGAAACCTCCTCATCTGCGTCACTGTGTGTGGGTTTAGATGTGTGTGTGAGACCCCCCCCCCCCATCCTTACCTACTATGTACCTACCTCTCCATCCTCGAACGGGAGCCTCTCCATCTGCGTCAGTGATGATCCCCCCCACACCACAAACACCCCCTGCCTCTTCTTTTCTCCAGCCCTCCCTCCCCCCTTCTTTTTCTCAGAGGGTAAGGACAGAAGCCTCTCCGTCTGCGTCACTGATTCACCACACACCTCCATCTCTCTCCCCCTACTGCTAGTCTTAACCTCTCTTTCTCTCTCTCCCTGCATCGCTTCATTCTGGGCAGTGGCCCAAGGGAAGAGATCTGGCCCCAATCCCTGTGTGTGTTGCAGATTAGACAGCAGCATCTCAGCGAGGTTGGATTAGGCCCACCTGGCCGGGAGAATGTTGCAACAGCTTTCTTGTTAGCTTTGTTTTGTTGGGACTGTTGGAGGGGGGCAGGAAGAGGGAAGTAGGGAGAAAGCGGGTGGGTGTACCTGCGTCATCTGCCTTTCTGACTGCTGGGAGTCACATGATCCTATCTGAGTGATATGGATCAAAGCAGACTTTAGGAAGCTCCCGGGCGGCGACAACATAGATGAAGGCAGCTCCCGGCACCTCTCTTCTTCAGAGGGGTTGGGTTAAATGAAGAAGACACATTTCAGTTGAATGCATTGTTGTACAACTGACTAGGTATACCCTTTCCCTTATGGTTGACATATCTAGAGTAATCACGTGTGTAGATAAAATATCTGCTGGCGTTTGAACTTATTTCAGTGATGACCCCGCACACGTATGAGTATCCTCAAATGCCTCTGAGTGTCACCCGTTGTCACTATTTGTTTCTATTTAATAATGATGAATTCCTCTTCCAGAAACGTCTGCTGAAGGAGCGGCAGAAGCTGCTAGAGAAGATAGAGGAGAAGCAGAAGGAGCTGCAGGAGACTGAGCCCAAGTTCAACACTGTGAAGGAGAGGGAGGAGAGGGGCATCGCCAGGTCTGTAGGAAAACCCTACACTGCTCAAGGCTCAACAATGAATTAATCGTTTGTAATAGGCAACAACTTTTTTTTAATGTATTAGTAAAATGATATTTACTCATTTTCCCCCCATGTAATGTTAGTGACACCTGATGTTGAGCCACTAGAAAGTGAATGAAGTTGGTTCTCTTGTAATCCTCATTGGTGAAAGACTGGAGTGTCCAACATGGCACCTTATTAGTAGGCCACTAAATAAGGAATAAGCCCCCCCCCCCTTCAGAATTGTTTTCTGAACTTCCCTATGTACCTTTTAACACCTCCTGTCATCCCTCGCTCCACCCAGACTGGCCCAGGCCACCCAGGAGAGAACAGACCTGTACGCCAAGCAGGGCCGTGGCAGCCAGTTCACTTCTAAAGAGGAGAGGGACAAGTGGATCAAGAAGGAACTCAAGTCCCTAGACCAGGCCATCAACGACAAGAAGAGGCAGATTGCTGCCATCCATAAAGACCTGGAGGACACTGAGACCAACAAGGAGAAGAACCTGGAACAGTATAGTGTATAGAACCTAACTCATGACTCATTAACAGTTCAATTGGAACTATTATGGTTGATTATAGTGCGAATGAAATTGTTTAAATAGAACGTTTGATTCTGTTCTAGATTTCACTCTGTTCTATAATTCTTGGGATCAAGTTTCTATTTGACTGGTCTGTTTTCCCCTGTAGAAACTGGACCAGGACCTGAATGAGGTGAAGACCAGGGTGGAAGAGCTGGACAAGAAATACTACGAAGTCAAGAATAAGAAGGACGAGCTGCAGAGCGAGAGAAAGTAAGATCATGATCTATATCTTAATCATTTGTTTTGCTCCATCTTGTTTCTTGGGTTGAGTCATTGCGCTGTTAGGCAAAGATATTGATTTGAACCTGTAAATCTTTACTTCGTCTTCTCGCTTTTCTTTCTTCTTTACTGCTTTTTGGTCAATGTTCGTTGAGTCATCATTTGCGCTTTTATATATTGATTCTATCTTATAAATCGTAACTTTCTTTGCTCTTTTTTTTATTTTATTTTTTACTCTTTCCTCATTGAGTCATGGGTTTGCACTTTAAATATTTATTTACTGAGGAAATATGTATCTACTTTGTCTGGAATCCAAGACGAAGGCCTATAAGCCCTGACTCGATCTCCACCGTGTAAAAGGTTGGATGGTTGTTCCCCTTAAGACTTACATTCAGCTTCCGCCTGGCAACCTTTATTTCCTTACCAGACTGGTCTGCTCTGCTGTGAATGCCAAAATGCCTTTCCCCTCTCCTCTCCTTAACAATGGAGAGGTATTTATAACCCTGTGAGATGGATGCTGCCTGGTGCTTTGCACTGTGTGCTGTAGAGAAGGGCTTTGAGATACTGAGTTGTGTGAGGAGGAGGGAGAAGACCAGAGACGATGAATAGAATATGACATATGGGTCATTAATGTTTACAATAGAGCTGCTCTCAAAATTAAGGCATTTTCTTGGAAATTATTCAACAAAATGTGCATCTACAATATTTGCCCTGGCTGCATAATTTGGTACAATGTCTTTTGGACTGAATGACAAGTTAATGCATTAAACTAGCAGTGTGTTTGTCTGTGTGCCTCCAACAGCTATCTGTGGCGGGAGGAGAACGCTGAGCAGCAGGCCCTGGCAGCCAAACGAGAGGAGCTGGAGAAGAAACAACAGCTCCTTAGAGCAGCCACCGGCAAGGTCAGTGTGACCTCCTACCCAACGAAACACACACACACACACACACACACTCGCACCTTAGCATGCATTGTCATATCATGCATATCATCATACTGCCACCTGTAAGGTCAAAATAACCTCTCCCCTATTGCGTTAGATTGACCTATGAGTCATATTAATTATAGAAGATCCACCTTCACCTCTACATGAATGTCTATGTAATCCATATCATCCTACTAGCCTTATGCTAAACCATGTGTGGTAGTTCCATTTATCTATGAATTAATGCCAGATTAGATAGGACACACACCTTCCCCTTTACACGTGATCATACTAGCCTTGTGGTAAATCTTCTGAGGCAATCATAGATTACAAAGGTCACACCTTTACATACACCCATCCATTTATATACTCCCTGCCCCACGGCCAAGGAGAAAGAATACACACACCTTCACACGGACACTCATTTCCACACATTTACTGTTTACTACCAGTCATGTCATGGGCCTGGTGTTACAGATGAATTACTAAGTCCACACCATGAAATGAAGGCTACACACACACGCCGTCGCACTACCTACTCAACCGATGGTCGATGGCTCGGCTTTAGCAACGATGAGTCACTGATGAAAGCAATCCCACCTGAACACTGAAGATTCACTTTGTGACTCCATTATTGGGGAAAGAGAGAGAGGTAGTGATTTTGTGACTCAACCAATTATTAGGGAAAGAAATTGCGTAGAGGTAAAGACAGTCTAACAAAGAATCAGCCCACCCCTTTCTTCCCACTCTCCTAGAAATCTACAGTGTATGTCTATGACTCAGCTGCTTATTACTTTTTCAGTCACACTCTAATCAGTCCTTTCTTCAATCAAAATCTCCTCAAAATGACGTTCTATCAAAATTCCGGGTGGTTAGCTTGGTGATTGCCGTCTTTACTTGCTTGAGTGGTCCGGTCGAAGCTGACTTATACCCGGGACGTCACAGAGAGTACTTATCTTTTGGACTACAGAATGTGGAAAATCACTATTTTCACCAACGTAGACTAGGGATGGGCACTATTATTATAAATATCCAAACGGACGTTAGTTTTCAATGACTTCCGAGAGTACATACAAAGATAGACTATGACATTTTAAGAAAACAACAGTTTGGCTGTTTTTATGACTGGGCCCCATAACAAATAAAGAGGTGCCGGTAGCCTACGCATGTGGCTTATTGTGGGTCAATCAAAGCTTCACTACCATCAAAGGCTCCATGTGTAGCAAGTGAACTGGGAGATTTCTAATCAATGCTAAATGGATTTAGAATTACGGAATTAAATTGGCTAAATTATGAGAATTAGGCTACAATGAGCAACCAACCGGTAGGCTGTTTTAATATCAATTGAGTTGTAGACAAGGACGTGGGGATC
The DNA here is from genome assembly GCF_045791955.1 of Oncorhynchus clarkii lewisi. Taxonomy (NCBI): domain Eukaryota; kingdom Metazoa; phylum Chordata; class Actinopteri; order Salmoniformes; family Salmonidae; genus Oncorhynchus; species Oncorhynchus clarkii. Next base: position 14,091,223 of record NC_092159.1, read on the forward strand.
AAAACAGGTGCTTTCTTTAAAAAGCATCTACTTCAACTGTTCGAATATCTCAAAAAAATTCAGGATATTATTCGAAATTTTTTCAAATGCCCATCCCTAATGAAGACACTTGTATGATGCCACAGATAAATATGCATTTAAAAAGTGTTGAAATGTTAAGGTAAATCTAGCTGTTTTTGTCCACACTAGGCCATTCTGAACGGTATTGACAGCATCAACAAAGTGCTGGAGCATTTCCGCAGAAAGGGGATCAACCAGCACGTCATCAACGGTTACCATGGCATCGTCATGAACAACTTTGAGTGTGAGCCCGCCTTCTACACCTGTGTGGAGGTCACCGCGGGAACCAGGTGAGTGACGGGCTCTTTTTCAATAGTATTTGTTTTGTATTCCTTATGTCGTTTCTTTTCTCCTGGATTGGAGGACACATTGGAGGAGAAGATCTGAGTTTCTTCCTCTCTGACCTCCGGGGTGTTTTGAAGGAGACGGGGAGAGGGGACACAGTGAATCGTGGAAAGACCATTGAGAAGGCCAGAGAGAAGCTTGTTTCCTCAATGTAAAAGTAACTGTTACTCAAACTTGTTGGCTCATACTCCTTCATGTCCCCCTCCCGACCAGGTTGTTTTACCACATAGTGGAGACAGACGAGGTGAGCACCAAGATCCTGACGGAGTTCAACAAGATGAACCTGCCTGGAGAGGTCACCTTCCTGCCCCTCAGCAAGCTGGACGTCAGGGACACCGCCTACCCTGAGACCAACGTAAGGGAATATTCTTGAATGGAATCGTCCTAAAAGTGTAACCAAGCAAAAAAATCGGACATACCTCAAATACCGTACTATGTATTTGACCCAGGCCTGCTATGTCTTAGGCTCGTCAAAGAGCGTTAAACTGACCTATATTTCCTCTCTCTCTCCTTTAGGATGCCATCCCCATGATCAGCAAGCTGCGCTACAGCCAGCAGTTTGACAAGGCCTTCAAGCACGTGTTTGGAAAGACCCTGATCTGTCGTAGCATGGAGGTGTCCACCCAGCTGGCCAGGGCATTCACCATGGACTGTATAACACTGGAGGGTAGGTATCGACTAACGTGATCAAGATGTCAATTAATGTAAATGACACCAATTCTGGTCTGCCTTTTACAGTCTATGTTCAAGTAACTAGAGGTTTCTTGGTGTAGATTTTGAAATGTTACGTTTTTTGTTGTGTTTGTGAGTTGGGTGTTTTTCTGCTGCAGAGGTGACCAGCACAGTACCATACCAGTTAGTGTGCTGTGGGACAGTTTATTTATTTAGTTAATTGTAATTTAAAAAATTATTTTTCTGGTGTGTGATTTTGTTATTTATATATATATATTTTGTTTTGTTACTGTGTCTCTCAGGTGACCAGGTGTCCCACCGCGGGGCGCTGACAGGGGGTTACTATGACACCAGGAAGTCACGTCTGGAGCTGCAGAAGGACATGAGGAAGGCTGAGGAGGAGCTGGGAGAGCTGGAGGCCAAACTCAACGAGAACCTCCGCAGGAACATCGAACATATCTTTTAACTCCATTGTTAGTTTGTTGGTTCATTCATTCATACAGATCTTCCTAGTCCTCTAAATTAAAGACCCAAACTGATTTTTTTTTGTAGGGCCTTATAAAATTTGATTGTTTTTGTCTAATATCCGCTTTGTTTCTCCCCAAATTCCGTTTTCTCCATTTTGTTTTTCCAGGTTTCTGTTTTCCCCTGTTTCTTCAAGTTTTCGTTCTCAAAATCACACTTAAAAAAGGAAAAACAACTTAATTGGAAATGTGTATTTTTGGATGTAGTTACCCTTTTCCTTCTAGTGCACACCAAGCACTTGGCTGTTGTTTAAATCAAACCAAACTGTATTAGTCACATGCGCCGAATACAGCAGGTATATTCACCTTACAGTGAAATGCTTACTTACAAGCCCCTAACCAACAACACTTTAAGAAGTAAAAAAAAAAAATATATATATATATATATATATATATATATACAGGGGATGCCGGTACAGAGTCAATGTGCAGGGGCACCAGTTAGTTGAGGTAGTATGTACATAGAGTAGAGTTCATTTGTGTTTTTGTAGTGCACGTGACGGTAGAGATTGCAAAACACATACTGATGCAAATAACCATATCATTCTGCCAGGTAAGCATAGGCTACTTTGTAGTTAACATTTAAATGGAAAGGTTTTCGGGAAAGCCCTTTCCATCTAACAAGACCTTTCATTAGCATCATCTCGAATGGCTACACAAGGTGGTAAACACGCAGTTTTAGGAAATACGAATAACTAATGCATTCTGTTCATTTATTATGATAAACTTTGGCAAATTAATATTCAATACATTTAGTTGATTCCCTACTAAGTTCAATGTGTTTAAAAACATTGTTGAATTCCGTTTTAATATCTGGATTCCATGATTCTGTCTGCGTTTTCCGCATCGGGGATTTTATAGGCACTGTTTATGTTTCTGATTAGTCAGGAATACAGGCATGTATTGTTTTGTGATTTGACCCATTTACCATGGTCCTGTCTCAGTCTAGCTTGTCGTACACTAACTCAACTCCCTACCCTACAGTGGACCTGAAGTGAGTCAGACACCAGAGATACTAATATGCCATTTTAGTCCTAAATACAGGGGCTCAGTAGGTGATGGTGTGTTGTCATCTCTCTCGCGCTAAGTTGGAGGAGATTTAATGTGTAAAAGATGAACAGGTTTCGTATTGAAATGGGTGGGATAGTGTGTGTGGTGTTTCATGTCATTTAGTTGTAAAACATGGGGATTAAGCAGGTAATGGAGTGTCTCATGTTTTCCTCTCCCTGGTTCTCAGGAGGTTGTGTGTGATTGGCTGGTTGGAGGGTATCTCATGCCTCCAGGTTATGTCTTGAACCCAGCAGGAGGGAGAAGGTGTGTGTAGGTGGATGTTGGAGGATTACATGTATAATATGAGTGTGTGTGATGGCGAGCCAAAGAGGATTAGCTAGAGTGTGAGAGAAAGAGGGAGAGCAAGAGCATTGCCCTCAGACCTCTTTCTCTGTGAGTCACTGGTAGCAGGCAGCACCACGCCGTGTGTGTGTGTGCGCTTGAGTTGATTGTTGACATGGCATCACTCCTGTAAGCCCCCAGCAATGAGTCAGAGGTTCAATCAATGATTTTAAAAGGATGTTTATTTATATAGATATTTTTTTTTATCTACACCACCTCTGGCCCTTAGGTAAGCTTGCCATTAGGGAGATGCCTGTCTGTTTTATTTTAAATCAGTCTTTAAATGGGGCAATCTGTCATTGCTACATAATTTTTTGACTTATTAATTATGATATGGACCCATTGAATCAAATTTAGAAATGACTGATGAGCTTAGTTCACCTGGCACCCCCCCCCCAAAAAAATGCCAATGTTTGTAAACAAAGTAAATGTGAACAAACACTATATAGACTCAAAACATGGTTAAAACTATAATTTTGATATAATGGACGGTCAGTCCTATGCATTTGAGAGCGGTTACATTTCTCCAACCCTGTTCCTCGGCTTTTAACCCAAACGGGCAAGGAGTCCAATTTTTTTATTGTTTAAATTGCTGATGGCCACTTCAATTGTATGGAAAACGAAAGATCTAGTTTTAGATGATTTGAGTTTAACCAGTACAATGTTACATGCTTTGAGCCTCTCCAAAAGTGTTACAAATCCCAAAAACCAACCAATCAATCAATTGAACAATGATATCCATCATGTATGAAGTATGTTCCTTAACCCTCCCCTGTATGTATCAACAATGAGATCTATAGGTCCTATTTGTTTATAAAGTATGTTCCTTAACCCTGCATCACGTATCAACAATGAGATCGACCAGCTGATGAACCAGATGCAACAGATTGAGACCCAGCAGAGGAAGTTCAAGGCCTCCAGAGACTCCATCCTGTCTGAGATGAAGATGCTCAAGGAGAAGAGGCAGCAGTCCGAGAAGACGTTCATGCCGAAGGTGAGGTTGATTTGGACTTCAATGTGTCTCTTGGTTTCTATCGGGCCCTATTCAAGGGAATCATGAATAAAATGTAGCTGTAGTTGACTGAATCAGACCTTGATCCAGTTCAGCGTTATGACCCAAAAAATGTCCGATTGTTTTGAGATTCAGAAAAGTACCGTACACATCCAGGAGGATGATAAGAGGGGTGTATTTTTATACCATACAAATGTCCGTTTTATGCTGCCATGACAAGCACCCCGCCTTTTTACATTTGAGAAAATGCAGCAGTCTGAGAAGACATTCATGCCTAAGGTAGCCTATAGTTATATAGCTAACTTTATGATTGTTGCTGTCTTCTTCCGTCTAGACTTCTTGAATTATCTTGTACATGTAGTCCACCAGTTGAACACATGAACACATTGCTGCACTGTTCTAGCATAAACTGTGCCTGCTGCTTGCAACCCAAATGTCATCTTTTGGGCATTGATAAAGTAATTTCAACCCATTTAATCTCTCCTCACAGCATCGCTCTCTCCAGTCTCTAGAGGCCCGTCTCCATTCCATGGAGTCTACCCTGTAACTCTTCCTCTCTTCAACTATCTCTCCTTTGTTCTCTCCTCACAGCAACGTTCACTGCAGTCTCTAGAGGCCAGTCTCCATGCCATGGAGTCCACCAGGGAGTCTCTGAAGGCTGAGCTGGGGACAGACCTGCTCTCTCAGCTCAGTCTGGAGGACCAGAGACGTGTGGATGACCTCAACGACGAGATCAGACAGCTGCAGCAGGTAAGGAGACAGTTAATGAAAGACTACAGGGGGAACAAGTTTAAATGGGGCACTGTGTGTGGATGTATGGTTGTATGTGGTGTTTGAATGGCTGGATAGCTGGATGGTTTTACCTACTGTTAAGACCTTGACGTCGAAATCAGACCACTCCAACATGTAAACATTACAGCTAGAGACAGGAAACACGTTTAAATGGGTCACAGATTATATCTAGAATGAATGAATTACATTTTTATTTTTGTCATCACGAATTGGCAACACATCCCTTGTAAATTAATTGACACATAAACAAACATTGCAATACCACAGTGAATTATTGTAATGATCATTCTTATTCCGTTCTCTGCATTACGCATCGCATAAAGAGTGAAACAAGTTCAATCAATACATAATATTAAATAAGGTTATCCAAACAGTAATTATATTCCTAGAGCAGTAAAATCATACATGCATGCATATACAGATAAATAAATACATATTAAACAGAAGGCATTTAAACCCAGTCTGGCACAAAGAGAAGATTCATTTGGGAGACAAGCCTATACACAATCTATATACACACGTACAATTTACCACATATAAGGTAAATATTTTTACAATGTAATTATAGGTAGCCCTTTTCTTTTACTCCAGTCTTTATCTACATTTTCCACAAATGGAAATACGCAATGGACCAAAGAAAATGTGTTTCTCCTCATCGCTCAGCCACATAATGCCAGGGTATATCTGGTGTGCTTTCTGGAATAAGAGCAAGCGTATATCGTGGTAGGAAGGGCAATAGAGGAAAAAATTAGTTTCATTCTCCATTTCTTCGAGGTCATAATAGTTACATAGTCTTTCCTCTTCCATTTCACCACAATACCGACCTGTTTCAATACGCAGAGGCAATATCGTTGATCTTACCTGTGCACATAGCGATCTCTTGCTTTTACCTACATAATATATCTCTCACACACAAATTCACCCTTAATCAAACAAAAGGTTCTCAATTTGGGTTTATGATTCATCTCCACCCATTTTTCCCCCAAATTGCATCAACAGTTGTTTTTTAATCATATCTATGTCTCCCTTAATTTAGGCGTCTCCTTGTTTTATACCCGAGGGTGTGGGAAACCAATCTGTACGATAAAATTTTCCATCAACCCGTCTTTAACAAACTATAGGCTAAAATATCCCTATTTACAAAATCAATGTTTTAATTCTATTTAATTTAACCTTTTATTTAACTAGACAATACAAAATCAAAAGCTTTCTGAAAATCAATGAAACATGCAAAAAGTAGGCTTCTCTTCGTGTAATCTATTTCTGATTATTGTACAGACCGAGAAGATATGATCTATACAGGCGGTGGACTTCTGTTTTGTTCTTCCACCAGAATGTTTTTATCCTGCAAAAAGGTCAATAGCCTATTGTTGAGGATGGATGAATATAATCTATAAACCGTACTTAATAAACTTATGCCTCTATAGTTCAATGGCACTCTCGGGTCATTTTTTCTTTTGAAGATATGGGAATGGGATTCACTATAGACTTGTATGGCAGTATACTGTACTCAAAAACAAATTTGGAGCAAATTATACTTCAATGAATTATTATTATTTTTGTATTTTTTTAACCTTGATTTAACTAGGCAAGTCAGTTAAGAACAAATTATTTTTTACAATGACAGCCTACCGTCAATTTAGGGGATTTTTAAACCTCATTAGGCTAAACACTTAGCCTAAACACAATCACTTTCTTAACTTTTGCAGACAGCTCCTCATTTAAGTATGGGGTTACATATATACGAGGGATCTGACATTTTATTTTCCATTTTAGTTCTCTGGGAACATGTGTCTTTTTGTAAAATGATTCCTCAAAATATGCTACATTTTCAATACCTGAGAACAATCTAGCAAACCCCTTCTCCCACTCCTTAAGAACCTGTGTAATATCAGAGTTCAGCCCCCTTGAGGATTTATTGTCTGTATCCCCTCAAGGTGTAATAACTGCCCTCTCTTATATCTCCGTTTAAATAGGTGCAGTCTTTTATCAAACACATGCTCTTTTTTTCTTAAATTCCTTCCTAAAATCTTCTCTTGTATTCCTGTCTTTACACTGTAAAAATAAGTTCTTAGCCTTGCACATTACTGACCATAGATCCTTTTAGCTTATCATTCCAATAAGACTTGTTCGGCTTGTAAACTTTCCTGGACTTCTTTATTCACATACTATATATTCTGAAATATGGAAAAATATATGGAAAAATATGGAAAAAAAGTATCACAAAATGTTTCATACCACACATCTAAATCAAATGCTGTTTCTTGGCAAGGTGATGAGTTCCACCAGAGCTCTACATGCCAGTTCAGAACATAGAAAGTAATTTAGCACATTTATCTGCTTGTAATTAGGCCTGTACGGGGTAAGTATCATCTTGTAATTAGGCCTGTATGGGGTATGTATCTGCTTGTAATTAGGCCTGTACGGGGTATGTATTTGCTTGTAATTAGGCCTGTACTGTACGGGGTATGTATCTTCTGCCCCGAATGATGTATTACCTGGTTGAGAAAGTTTGTGTTATATTATCAAGAATACAGACAGTGATTTAATGAATACCAAAAGTTCACTTGATTCTAATTTATCACCCTGTCCCTGATGATAGAAGAAAATGATGGCTTATGATCATTTCCCTGTCTTGTTCCTTCCGTTGTTATATCATACATGGATTGTTAACAGCTTTGTCTTTGCCTTTTTGATACAAAAACACACAAACACCCTCAGACTCACAGTCGATTTTTAAGTGTCCTCGATGAGTTGAGCGCTAGCTAGCTGCGGTGGTGTGGGCACTGCATTCACAGCCAACCACACAGACACACTACCAGCTGCTCACAATGACCACCTCAGTAGCCACCTCAGCCGTTCTATCTGCTAACGTTATGCAATCGTCCCCGATTATAGAAATAGACTCGTTCTGTACAGGAGTAGGTAGACGGGCTGTGACCCTCAGTCTCCTCTCTCTTTCTCCCCCGCCTGCAGTTCTTTTCATATTTTTTTTCCTCTAAATTCATTTCTCTTTCTTTCTTATGAAGGCTCCTTTGTTTGGGGTGTGAGTGGGGGGGGGGGGGGGGGACGCTCTATTTCTCTCATCTATTCTATTACAAACAGAGGGAGTCTCTCTCTGAAATGTGTTCTGTATTTTGTTATGAAAGATGAGGACATGAATGTTGAACAACAAACATGATTGTTGTGTTTGTGTGTGATGTATTGTTGTATGAAAGGAGCAATTAATCATGTTATCTTTGTGTGTAGGACAACAGGCAGCTGCTGAATGAGAGGATCAAGCTGGAGGGGATCATGACCAGGGTGGAGACGTACCTCAACGAGAACCTACGGAAACGCCTCGACCAAGTAGAACAGGTATGGTGTTACACAATGTGCAAAACTAAACCTACAACAAGTCCGGTTCCACAGTAGAGGTACTGTTCCACAATTTTCCAAACAGAAACTAGAAACGGTCCGGTTCCAGAATGTCTAGATGGGAACCTAGAACAGGTAGAATTCCAGAATATCACAATAGTGACATTTTTATTACAATTTTTTTATTTATTTAATCTTTAAAAAATTTTCAGTCAGAATTTATTTCACAATGTCTCGTGACCCCACCCCCACATATTGACATAACCTTAAAATTGCAGCATTAACTTTTTTACATCAACAAATAACCTTCAATTCCTTACATTTTAATCTGTTATCAAAATGAAAAGAAACCATTGAATAAATACTCTATAAAATGTAATTTTTCTAAATATCTTTCTCAAAAACGTTTGTATGTTGTCCCATACGATAATCTGTACTGTATATTCTTTTGTTCCTGACTTTGAATACCACTGCTGTAGGAGATGTATGAGCTGAGAGAGACATAGGGAAGAGCTTGTGAATGTGTTTGTTACTCCTTATTAACTTCTTTCTCCATGTGATCCTGTAGGAGTTGAATGAGCTGAGAGAGACTGAGGGAGGCACCATGCTCACAGCCACCTCCTCAGAGCTGGAGGGAATCAACAAACGCATCAAAGATACACTGGCACGCTCCGAGGGTAGGTCTCACACACACACACACACACACACAGGCATTAGCAATATAATGGCGCTCACAGGAAGTATTGTATTGGTCTCTCTTGAACAGTAGTACGTTATTTGACCTGAATTGATGAAAACCTACACACAATCGTCAATATCAATAGAGGTACAACTCAAGTACAATAGTTACGTCTTCAAAGTGCCAACTGTCCCTGTTCATCCCCCAGACCTGGATGTGCTGATCGACAAGGCGGAGATTGAGGTCAAGGACCACGCCAAGAGCATGGACCGCTGGAAGAACGTAGAGAAGGAACAGAACGACGCCATCAACCATGACACCAAGGAGTTGGAGAAGATGACCAACCGACAGGTCCGCCTTTTGAATCGTCAGCTAAATTAGAGTTCAGTGTTTCCATTATTTTGGATAGATTGGGGGTAAAGGCCCTGCAATAGACTAGCATCCTGCCCAGTCGGTGTACAGAAACAGGAGATGGGCTCCTGCTCCTATGAACCGTTCTGGCTCGCACAAACCAAGGCTACTTACTGTACCTTATTCGGATGCCCATTGACTGACACCATGACGACCGCTAATCTTCCTGCAGTCCATACACACGACTAAAAATACATTCGACATAAGACTTGACCATTTATGTTGAAAGACGACAGTAGTAGACATTAAAAACATTTGATAAGCAGATATTAGAATAGTTTAAAATACCTGATAGGTAACACCTGTTTTTGCACCTTGTGTCTCTGATCATTGCTGATGCTGTGTGGTAATAAAGTACTACCACTAAAGCCATAATGCTACTGTTACTACTCCTACTACAGGGCATGCTGCTGAAGAAGAAAGAGGAGTGCATGAAGAAGATCAGGGAGCTGGGGTCCTTACCACAGGAGGCCTTCGAGAAGTACCAGACCCTCACACTCAAACAGGTGAATTCTCTCTCTCGGAATAAACACACACACACACACTCTCTCTCTAGGAGTATAGACACACACTCCCTAGGGATAAACCTGCACACATACTCTGAACACACACTCTATAGGTAAACAAACTCTCTCTCTCTCTGGACTCCCTGTCCTGTTTTTAACTTTCAGGACTTTGATTAGAAGCCAAAGCCAAACAGTCACGACGACAATAATCTCAGAGAGCCTCCTCAAGCCTCGACCGAGGGGTCAGGGCCTGGTCACATACACACGGCTGAGACACCGCCCACCCACTCTCACACTTATGAAAGCAGCAGCAGCCACCTCACTGTGACTCAGAAACCTAGTTAGCCGGCTCCTGCCGCCAGACATCCCTGGGCACCTCGGTGTGTGTCGAGTGGGCTGCTGGCTCATCTCTCATAAGTGTGTGTCTCCTTGACCAGACTAGAAATATCCCATACTTCGTGAGGATGAGCGTTAGCTTCCTTAATCTTTCTCCCCAAGACATTGAGTTTTGATTAGCTGGCCAGGTCAGATAGTGGATTCTAGAAGTGGATGAAGCCAAAGGATGATAATCTACCTCTTATACAGCCTCTCCTTTTGATAGGTCTCTTGACTTGACATAGAAACTGAAGATTATTAATAGTTTTGAGTGTTTTGGAGGGATACGTGTCAGAGTTGGGATTATGTTTTTTTCAACTCCTCTTCATACTCAAGAGATGATGATTAGAAATATCCTCTTCTTGCACTTTGCCATCGAGCTTTTCGCCGGAATCGTGTATGTCTACAATACAGCATGCGTAGTAACGCGTTACCTCGCCTCTTCATCCAAATGTTCCTCTCCACAAGTTGTTCTGTAAGCTGAAGCAGTGAAACACAGGGCTGAAGAAGTACGGCCACGAGAACAAGACATGTTTAATGTTACCCTAACTCTCTCTCTCTTCCTCTCCCTCCCTCTGTAGCTGTTCCGTAAGCTAGAGCAGTGCAACACAGAGCTGAAGAAGTACAGCCACGTGAACAAGAAGGCCCTGGACCAGTTTGTCAACTTCTCTGAGCAGAAGGAGAAGCTGATCAAGCGCCAGGACGAGCTGGAGCGAGGACACAAGTCCATCATGGAGCTCATGAACGTGCTGGAGCTCAGGAAGTACGAGGCCATCCAGCTCACATTCAAACAGGTACGTTGTCCTCACTGGGCAAGTACCCAACCCCATCATTAGGTGACGGGTGCGCTTCAACCCTTGAATCAAAACCTCAATCGAGTATCAAATTGGTACGCTTTCAACCTGATTTACGTCTCTAACAGACTGTGATGCCTTCTGCACATACACCTGTACCCCTGAGCAAGGTCTCAATCAGAGTATTCAACCCCCCGAATAAGTCCTTAACCTTCAACACAAATGTTCATGATTTAACCAGAGCCCGTACGGGAGTTGTAGCGATGAGACAAGATAGTAACTACTAACAATAGGATACCACGAAATTGGGGAGAAAAGGGGGGTAAAATAAATAAACAAAGAGAAAAAAAACAAAGTGACTAACCATATCATGACAAATTCCATCTTTCCTCTGCTCAGGTGTCTAAGAACTTCAGTGAGGTGTTCCAGAAGCTGGTTCCAGGGGGCAAGGCCACCCTGGTGATGAAAAAGGGTGACACGGAGGGGGGTCAGTCCCAGGACGAGGGGGAGGGGGGCACCGACAGCGAGAAGGGCTCAGGCTCTCAGAGCAGTGTGCCCTCTGTAGACCAGTTCACCGGAGTCGGCATCAGGGTAAGAGTATTTGTGGACCGGTGTGTGTATGTTTGAGAGTGAACCCGAGAACCACGAGAGAGATTTGTGACAAATAGTGAAAATGTCATATGTACTCTGAATAGCTTTTATATGGTATTCTTTTTTCCCAATTTTACACAAAGTAATCATGCATGGACAAGAAATGATTTGTTTCATTATTGACTATCACATTATCCTAGTTTGCTGTTGCTCATGTCACCTTTTCTTCCTAATATTGAAAAAAGGTTTCCAGGTTCATGTAGAACAGGGATGTTGAAGGAACTCAGTTGGGGTCTTAAACTAATGTTGGAAGGTAGAATACACAAGTTGAAATTTCTAAGTGTAGTTGAGTATCGTCTGTGTTTGCGCGTATCACCATACACCACGGTGGCATGACCTTCATGTGTGCGAGACTAGTCGAGTAGGCCATTGCTCAAGGAGAGAGACAGTCGGACATTGCGGCACCAGGAAGGCCTAGCCCATAAAATATGATAGAGAACGGACTAATAACTATGTAGCCAATTCAAAACATATCTTGTACCCTCTAGTTGTGTATGTAGAAAGTATTCATACCCACATTTTGTTGTTACGTCCTGAATTCAAAATCGATAAACATTTAAATACATATCACCCATCTACACACATGCCCCATAAGGACAGTGAAAACATGTTTTCAGATTTTTTTTACTAATTTATAGAACATTTTATACAGAAATATCTCATGTATATTTGCCCATTATTCTTTTAAAAATTCTTCAAGCTCTGTCAAGTTGGATGTTGGTCATTGCTAGACAGACATTTTCAAGTTTTGCAATAGATTTTCAAGCCAATTTAAGTAAAAATGGTATTAGTCTTGGTAAGCAACTCCAGTGTATATTTGACCTTGTGTTTTTAGATTATTGTCCTGCTGAAAGGTTAATTTGTCTCTGTGTCTTTTGGAAAGCAGACTGAACCAGGTTTTCCTCTAGCTCCATTCCATTTATTTGTATCCTAAACTCCCTAGTCCTTGCCGACGACAAACATACCCATTACATGATGCAGCCACCACTATGCTTGAACATATGAAGAGTTGTACTAAGTGTTGTGTTGTTGGATTTGCCCCAAACATAATGCTTTGTATTCAGGACAAAGTTCATTTCTTTGCCACATTTTTTACAGTTTTACTTTAGTGCCTTATTGCAAACATGTTTTACAAATATATACCGGTATATATATTCTTACGTGCCTTTTTTCACTCCGTCATTTAGATTAGTATTATGGAGTAACTACAATGTTATTGATCCATCCTCTGTTTTCTATCACAGCCAATCAACTCTGTAACTGTTTTAAAGTCACCATTGGCCTCATGGTTTCCTTCCTCTCTGACAGCTGAGTTAGGAAGGACGCCTGTATCTTTGTAGTGACTGGGTGTATTGATACACCATCCAAAGTGTCATTAATAACTTAACCAAGCTCAAAGGGATACATTTTTACCAATGGGTGCCCTTTGTGAGGTATTTGTGGTTGACTGTGTTTGAATTTCACTGCTTGACTGAGGGACCTTGCAGATAATTGTATGTGTCGGGTACAGAGATGAGGTAGTCATTTATGTTAAACACTATTATTGCACACACATAGTGAGTCCATGCAACTTACTTGTTAAGCAAATGTTTACTCCTTAACATGTTTAGGCTTGCCATAACAAAGGGGTTGAATACTTACTGATTCAAGACATTTCAGCTTTTCATTTTTTATTATTTACAAAAAACACAATTCCACTTTGACATTATGGTGTATTGTGTGTAGGCCAGTGATACAAAATCTCAATTGAATCCATTTTAAATTCAGGCTGTAACACAACAAAATGTGGAAAAAATCAAGGGGCGTGAATACTTTCCGAAGGCACTGTATGTGTATATCCTTTTCAATAATATTCCACGTGTTTCTCTGGTCTTGCCCCCTCCAGGTGTCGTTCACGGGGAAGCAGGGGGAGATGAGGGAGATGCAGCAGCTCTCTGGAGGTCAGAAGTCCCTGGTGGCCCTGGCCCTCATCTTCGCCATCCAGAAGTGTGACCCCGCTCCTTTCTACCTGTTTGATGAGATCGACCAGGCCCTGGACGCACAGCACAGGAAGGCTGTCTCGGGTAATAACACCACTCATAGCAAATAAATACAGCATATTGTATACAACACAACCACTCACAGACGGCCTCCCTTGGATAAGAAGAGATGAAATAAGTGTGTTGAATTTACAGCTAGCCTTTCTGTCTTGATTTTCAATGGGTGGCAGGTAGCTTAGCAGTTAAGAGCGTTGGGCCAGTAACTGAAAGGTCGCTGTTTCAAATCCCAGAGCCAAGTCGGTCGATGTGCCCTTGAGCAAAGCACTTAACCCTAATTGCTCCTGTAAGTCACTCTGGAGCGTCTGCTGAATGACAAATGTATCTGTAAAATAAATGTTCTGACTTTAATAAGTCTGTTGAATTTACAGCTAGCCTTTCTGTCTTGATTTTCAATGTTCGGCCATCCACAACCCTTGCCTGGCTGCCTGAACTCCTTGCTCCGGCCAAACGCTACGCCCATGGACGTTAGTTTCTTCTCCACAATGAGTCTGGATCTGAGTACCCCCCCAACGATTTCTAGAACTCTAACATGTTGTGATTGGTCCCAGAAACGGATGGGTTGGGCCAGAGGCCGAACACACTTAAGCAAAGCAGCAATTTGAAAATTTGTCATTGGCTTTGATACTCTTGATTGGTTAGAAATTAACCAATAGCTGTTGACTTTGTTTTGTACAACACCCATCATTTTGACGTCCCCACAAATGGCTTCAATGATGGCAGTCACAAACTGAAGTATATAGAGCAGTGGAAGAATTCCGTTTTGGTCGTCAGGCAACCACAATCCTTCAAGGAAGCATGAAGAAATGTAAGCATTATAACATATCTATAAATCTCTTATCCTTACCAGTGTGTAATGTGTGTTCCAGATATGATTGTAGAGCTGGCGGGCCATGCCCAGTTTATCACCACTACTTTCAGACCTGAGCTTCTGGAGTCAGCTGACAAGTTCTACGGAGTCAAGTTCAGAAACAAGGTGAAGTTACTTAAACGTTTATACGTTGGTCTACATCGGTATGAATGTGTGGGTACTGGCTACTCACTCCCTGGCTAGTTTTAGACTAGTTTAATAACCTCTGGCATTCAGAGACGTGAAAAGTATGTTTCATAAGATGGTTGTCTCAGTGGAACTCAGACACAGGCATTGGTCACTCACTGTGTGTGTGTTTCCAGGTGAGTCACATTGACGTGATCTCGGCAGAGCAGGCGAAAGACTTTGTGGAGGACGACACTACCCATGGTTAAGAATAATCAACTCTTCCTCATCCACCTCCGTAGTGCACTGCCTAACTCTGAGCCTTCAGTCCTCTCCACTCCGACAGAACTCACCCAGGACTCTATGGTCAGCCATTATTGGAATCTATTCCCATTCTAGCGTCAGAACTCCCAGGTCCATCATCTAGCGTCAGAACTCCCAGGTCCATCATCTAGCGCTCAGTAGCTCCACCACTGTTCCCTCTTCTATGACATCGTTATGACCACATCCATCGTCTTAGCGGCCGAGGAGGGGAAATAAAAGTTAATTTTGTTTTTTTCTGGCCCGTTTTTTATTTTATTTTTAACAATGTTTTCAGGTGGTCATGTTGATGTTTGAGATGAGGGTGAATTTCAGTGCTGGCGCAGCCTTTGACCTCATTGTATATTGAAAATGGAGAACCTTTCAGATTTAAATGCATGTTCTTTTTTTATTTGAAACTGTTGTTCTGTGCTGATGTTGTGCCGAGGATTTTTCATCATAAATTGGTTGGTCACTTTGAATCTCAAACTGTGAGGTATAGTGAAAGACAGAGAAATAATAACCCGTTTGTCAGAATAATCTTTTTTAAGATATGACATATTATTAACTTGTTGTAATGTCGTTACCAGAAAAATGGTTTGAAACAATCTGAAATGTTTGTATTCTTTCTTTTTGTTAACGGTGTCTTGGCATTCCCTGTTGTAGGTCATTATCTTGTAACCAGTTAGTTCTACACTGACTGCAGCATTTTAACTAGTTGTTCTCTCCATGTTACTCTATTAGAAAACAATAAAAATCGTATAAGGACATTTCCTGAAGAGAAGTTGTGTGCATTTGTAGTGAAGTAAGTTGTAGTGTGACATGTGATCTGTGTAGCATTATACCACTGGGTGGCGCTAGGTCACAAACTCTTCACCTCCCGAACCATACATCTGTCTGGTAACTACATGGACCACAAATAAGATGAAGTTACACCACGAGGTGTAACGAGGGACCTATAATATACATAGTGAATGTCTAGAGGAGTGGCACAGAGATTGATTTGTGATCATGACACTTGATATCACCAAATGAGCCTACTGGTGTTTCATGCTGTAGGATGTAATATCAGACATGGGGATCATATCAGTGAAGAGGCTAGCTACCAGAAACCCAGCTGAACATTAAATGGCCACCATTGAATGAATTTCATTCTGCCATGTGGGGCACCTAAATATGACAAAGAAAATATATTTCTACCAATGAGCTTGACAGTATTTCTGAAGTTGGTTGATAAGATGTCAATCTGAAACAGTATAGTGGTATGAATAGTCAGGAAGGTAATGAAACCCAGATTAACATCTGATCAATGGCCCTAATTGAACCATTGAATGGATTTCAATCTGCCAAGTGGGACACCCAGAAGTTAATTGTGATCCTCTTGTCTCCTCACACTTTTTATTTTCTGTCTGATGAAATCCCCATGACCTAGCCTGGCCCAACGTCTGTTTGTGCTGTCTTGCCAGTTAGTCTCTCTGGGACCAGGGTAACCCAGTGCACTGTTCATGAATGTGAAAGGGTGAGACCCCCCCCCCAGACCGTGTACCCAGAGTCAGCCAGACATCTGGGATAGATAGTCAGTCAAATGCTTAATGTCCCTACTGACCGTGACTACGGTACACTGATTACTGACCACCAGACTCGTCTCACACCCTGCCAACAGAACACCTCATACCCCTGTGCCCTGCCAGGCCCAAGCCATTAGCCAGGGAGCAGGCAATACTCCATACTCTCTCACTGTCCTTAGTCAGCTGATCTGAACTCTGTATTTTATCCAAGTGTCAAGTAATTGCTGTCAGATGATCTGACATCTATCCAAGACTACCTAAGCAATGTTGCCCCTCTCTCGTCAGCTGAAATCAACTCACACCCCCTCCTCTTCCTACCATCCATTCCCTCTGCCTCCTCCCGTTCTACTAAAAGATATATCTATCATATTTAAATACAGTACTCTTTTCCTTCCCTCCACCCTCAACTCTACAGAACATATAAAATCATTTTTCCAACCTCCCCCACATCCTCTCTTCCTCCCCTGCAGGTTAGTGTTTTTTCTTCTGGAGGCAGCTCTGCACGGTGGTCACTAGCTGGCAAAGCCACAAAGTCATAACATTGGATGTTAAACCTAACCTTAACCACATTGCTAACACTAATGCCTAAACTAATGCCTAATGCCTAAACCTAACCTTAAATTAAGACAGAAGACAATTTCGACTTTTCAGCTGGCCTATCTAAGGGGAAGACTCATGACAATAAATGTCAACCTGCTCCTCCCCTCCATACCCTCCCACTCATCTAACCCTCATACCCTGTGGAATCAGAGCTACAGGTTCCGCCCCCTATTCCATTTATCGTGCACTACTTTTGACCAGGGTCCATAGGGCTCTGGTCAAAAGTAGTGCACTAAATAGGGAATAAAGTGCCATTTGGGATGCACACACAGTAATCAACAGATGATCCCAAGCCCATAATCAGTCCAGAGACATAAAGCGAGAGACTAACTTCAATAAACCACAACATAAATCTGTCCGGGTTGTACAGCCATTCACACCAACAAGTTAATTTGTTGTCCGACAGGTGCCGTTATACTGCTGGTACTGTACGAATCCGAGCTGGGTTCAAATACTATTTGGAATATTTCAAATGCCCGATCTGGGCTTGTCAGGCACAATTGAACCAATAGAATAGCTACAAAATAGCAAATCTCACCCATCTGGCACTCCAGGCAGGTTAAAGCAATCGCAAAAAGGATTTGAAATGTTCCTAATACTGTTTGAATCCAGGTCTGACTGGTGGTGAGGGACCAGTTATTAACACTGGATGCTCTGTCCTTGCACTGCGGTGGTCTGGTCTGACAGGATCTGTACAGTGTCACACATCCAATAAACATGTCATGGGGGAGAGGAGACGTCAGGGAGATGAGACAACAGTTGTTAGGCAGGCTACTACATGAGAGTCATGTTCACAAGGGCACCTCATGTGCAACTCCAGGGTCATGTTCATTAGGGCAGGCAACAGAAAATGCTTTTTACGTTTTGTAATTGCAACAGAAAATGAAAATGAGCAGATAGCGATCCCTCCCTGTTAAGTCAGTTTAGTTCCGTTTGGTGCCTAATGAACCCAGGGCTATGGTTGTCTGTGTGGAGCTGGAGGACTGGGGTTGGGGCTGCCCTCCCTCCCCCCGTTGCCCTCGCAGGAGGCCAGTTTAGCGGTTCAGACACCATGGCGCCGGGTCCCAATGGAGATGAGATGGATTTACCCTCTAATTCAATTACTGTAATATTATATCAGTAGCACTTTATTTGATGGGGCTGGTATTAAACTAGTGTTTGTTTGGTAACTAACTACCCAGAACTAAATGGTGTTGGTTTCAATGTAGCCCTTAGAGAGTGAGACATAAAATAAAGATAAATCAAACTACAGTTTAATAATGGTTCTTTAATACATGTGTTGAGTGAATGTTGTTGGATTAAATATAGTTTAATAATGGTTCTTTAATAAATGTGTTGAGTGAATGTTGTTGGATTAAATACAGTTTAATAATGGTTCTTTAATAAATGTGTTGAGTGAATGTTGTTGGATTCAGTTTGGCCGTAGTTGGAAATGTGGTAATATAATTTTAAATCATAGCCAATGACCTACAGTATGTCTATGGGAATACACAACATCCACAGTTCGTAGTTGTTAACAGCTGTTACCCTAGCCTGTACACCCTAACCCTCAACCCCAACCTAACCCTAGCTTCATGTCCACATCCCGGTTCGACCCCTCTCTTTACTCAGCATCGAAAGTCATTACAATGTACATGACATTTGTTTTGCTTCTTCAATCTTTTGGTTAGCGACACTAGGCTTGTTTCATCCTGTGCTTTTACAATCCTAACACCTAGTGTTAACTAAGTGTTGGTGTGTGAGTGCTGTTCAATTCATAAAACGTTCCGAAGTGTTTACAAAGTCTTTTTTCACAACCATTTAAAACAGTCCTCTTTGTACCTCTTCCTCAAACCTAAACCCCCACTAATATAACCCAGGAGATTCAGTGTATCTGAACCCAGTGCCATGGTCAGCGCCATGCTCTGTCACTATGTCATTTAAAACAGTCGTCTTTGTACCTCTCAAACCTAAACCCCCACTAATATAACCCAGGAGATTCAGTGTATCTGAACCCAGTGCCATGGTCAGCGCCATGCTCTGTCACTATGTCATTTAAAACAGTCGTCTTTGTACCTCTCAAACCTAAACCCCCACTAATATAACACAGGAGACACAGTGTATCTGAACCCAGTGCCATGGTCAGCGCCATGCTCTGTCACTATGTCATTTAAAACAGTCGTCTTTGTACCTCTCAAACCTAAACCCCCACTAATATAACACAGGAGACACAGTGTATCTGAACCCAGTGCCATGGTCAGCGCCATGCTCTGTCACTATGTCATTTAAAACAGTCGTCTTTGTACCTCTCAAACCTAAACCCCCACTAATATAACACAGGAGACACAGTGTATCTGAACCCAGTGCCATGGTCAGCGCCATGCTCTGTCACTATGTCATTTAAAACAGTCGTCTTTGTACCTCTCAAACCTAAACCCCCACTAATATAACACAGGAGACACATTGTATCTGAACCCAGTGCCATGGTCAGTGCCATGCTCTGTCACTATGTCATTTAAAACAGTCGTCTTTGTACCTCTCAAACCTAAACCCCCACTAATATAACACAGGAGACACAGTGTATCTGAACCCAGTGCCATGGTCAGCGCCATGCTCTGTCACTATGTCATTTAAAACAGTCGTCTTTGTACCTCTCAAACCTAAACCCCCACTAATATAACACAGGAGACACAGCGTATCTGAACCCAGTGCCATGGTCAGCGCCATGCTCTGTCACTATGTCATTTTACCCGTGTGAACAATGGAATTTACGAGCTGTTGTCATCGGCGACGGCCGGAGCCTTCATTCCTTTTTTAAGCCTATTTTATGAGGTCAGGCGTTCTCCGCATAGATATGGAGGTAGCAACAGGGACCAACGACCAACGTCCTCTGTGGATTGGGGGGCCGGCTCCAGGCATAAACGACTTAGAGCCCCAGGCCCCAGTAGGGTTAGAGTGAGCATGAGAGGGAGAGAGAATGAAAGAGCAAGATAATGAGAGAACAGACACGGCGAAATAGATACCTTCTTCTCACGCCATGGCCTTAGCCACAGTTGACCTGTGTGTGTGTGAGTGTGTGTGTGTATGCATTCGTTAAATAACCGCCGTCGAGTCCAAACACAGAGGGTTTAGCATAATCCTCGACTCCCCCGCACTTTGACTCTGTACCGGTACCCCCTGTATATAGCCTCCACATTGACTCTGTACCGGTACCCCCTGTATATAGCCTCCACATAGACTCTGTACCGGTACCCCCTGTATATAGCCTCCACATTGACTCTGTACCGGTACACCCTGTATATAGCCTCCACATAGACTCTGTACCGGTACCCCCTGTATATAGCCTCCACATAGACTCTGTACCAGTACACCCTGTATATAGCCTCCACATAGACTCTGTACCGGTACCCCCTGTATATAGCCTCCACATTGACTCTGTACCAGTACACCCTGTATATAGCCTCCACATTGACTCTGTACCAGTACACCCTGTATATAGCCTCCACATTGACTCTGTACCGGTACCCCCTGTATATAGCCTCCACATAGACTCTGTACCGGTACCCCCTGTATATAGCCTCCACATGGACTCTGTACCAGTACACCCTGTATATAGCCTCCACATAGACTCTGTACCGGTACCCCCTGTATATAGCCTCCACATAGACTCTGTACCAGTACACCCTGTATATAGCCTCCACATAGACTCTGTACCGGTACCCCCTGTATATAGCCTCCACATAGACTCTGTACCAGTACACCCTGTATATAGCCTCCACATAGACTCTGTACCGGTACCCCCTGTATATAGCCTCCACATAGACTCTGTACCGGTACCCCCTGTATATAGCCTCCACATAGACTCTGTACCTGTACCCCCTGTATATAGCCTCCACATTGACTCTGTACCTGTACCCCCTGTATATAGCCTCCACATAGACTCTGTACCGGTACCCCCTGTATATAGCCTCCACATAGACTCTGTACCGGTACCCCCTGTATATAGCCTCCACATAGACTCTGTACCAGTACACCCTGTATATAGCCTCCACATAGACTCTGTAACAGTACACCCTGTATATAGCCTCCACATAGACTCTGAACTAGTACCCCCTGTATATAGCCTCCACATTGACTCTGTACCGGTACCCCCTGTATATAGCCTCCACATAGACTCTGTACCGGGACCCCCTGTATATAGCCTCCACATTGACTCTGTACTGGTACCCCCTGTATATAACCTCCACATAGACTCTGTACCAGTACACCCTGTATATAGCCTCCACATTGACTCTGTACCAGTACCCCCTGTATATAGCCTTGCTTGTTATTTTACTGCTGCTGTTTAATTATTTGTTACTTTTATTTTCTACTTATCTATTTTTTACTTAACACTTTTTTGTACTTCTTAAAGGGTTGTTGGTTAGGGGCTCGTAAGTAAGCATTTCACTGTAAGGTCTATTCGGCGCATGTGATAAATAACATTTGATTTGATTTGGTAATGAGTCATGAAGGTAGCATATTCAAATGGTTTTCATTATAAAGCTAAGCCTAGATAATGACTTCTCACATCTGGTTAAATCCCCCGCAAAATAAACATCCCCAACCCCTTCATGGGAATGCCCTGCTGCCGTGTTCTGTGGAAAGGAATTCTCAACTGTACCCTCCGTAAACGTTTCTGTTCTGGAAAACTGATCGTATGGAGAGGGAAGGGAGCTGCTCTTAACCAGGCAGGCCCGGGTGGATTGTTATGGTTGTCTGTGTTTTGGTGAATTATTGTGACGAAGTGATGAGGCTAAACCATAGTCCGACAGGGACACACAGAGCTTTTTGTTTCACTTTCATTTATTGTTTGTCAAAAATGGTTCTAATCCACAGGATTAAAATCTACTGTTAAAACCAAAAACACACGTGTTGAAAAAAAAGACTGGAAAATGTGTTTATTTAATAAAGATGGGCAGCTCTCAGTTTATTAAAAATGATTGGCATCTGTCAGTGCTACGGCATATTTCAATGCCATTTCTTATCGCTTTGGTGCAATTTTGTGGTACATTTTCACAACTCTTAGTACAAAACTCAAAACACAATCAATAAGCCAGTTGTTTAATAACTCTTAAGCACATTTTCAATCGACTAAGTACAACACACAAAATCATAGTCACTTTTTTAACAAACCTAATCAGTGTTTCATCTAAAATACACGTTTCACATTGCAATATATGTTCATATAAAGTAATTGCCTTTGCAACGCGCACGTTACTTTTAATATGGTTCTCTTCTCTTTTGTTGGAAGACATTTTACTATTACTTAATCGAATTGCTCTTAAATGATGATCACTTAAATGTTTGGTAAACCTGTACATTTTACATGTCAATTGGTTTGTCTACTACAGATTCTGAGAACTACATAATGATTATGTATGTCTGTAAAGTAGAAACATAAAGTTTATGATATACAGTGCTATCGGGAAGTATTCAGACCTCTTGACCTTTTCCACATGTTGTTACTTTACAGCATTATTCTAAAATGGATGAATTTTTTTTATAAATGTTAGCAAATTTATAACAAGTAAAAAACATAAATAAGTTATTTACAAAAGTATTCAGACCCTTTGCTATGAGACTCGAAATTGAGCTCAGGTGCATCCTGTTTCCATTAACCATCCTTGAGATGATTCTACAACTTCATTGGAGTCCACCTGTGGTAAATTAAATTAATTGGATATGGCAAACTGATCCATAGAGGGAGAAGGGCCTTGGTCAGGGAGGTGACCAAGAACCCGATGGTCACTCTGACAGAGCTCTAGAGTTCCTCTGTGGAGATGGGAGAATCTTCCAGAAGGACAACCATCTCTGCAGCAATCCACCAATCAGGCCTTTATGGTAGTTGCCAGACTGAAGGCTTTGGGACAAGTCTGAATGTTCTTGAGTGGCCCAGCCAGAGCCCGGAGTTGAACCCGATTGAGAGGATCTGCAGAGAAGAATGGGAGAAATACAGGTGTGTCAAGCTTATAGCATCATACCCAAGAAGACTCGATGCTGTAATCGCTGCCAAAGGTGCTTCAACAAAGTACTGAGTAAAGGGTCTCAATACTTATGTAAGTGTGATATTTCAGTGTTTTATTTTTTTAAATAAATTAGCAAACATTTCCCCAATTTTTTTTTTTTGCTTTGTCATTATGGACTATTGTATGTAGATTGATGAGGGGAAAAAACAATGTAATCCATTTTAGAATAAGGCTGCAACGTAACAACATGTGGGAAAAGTCTGAATACATTCCGAAGGCTGTAACTCAAACGTATTACTATGATGACAACTATTATGGTTTTACTTCACAGTCAGTTTTTTTACAAATCTGATATTGACAAGGTCAGAGATGTACTTTATGCAACAAATAAAATACAACTTTATTGGTCGCGCATTAAAACATGTTACAGCAGGTGCAGCAAAATGCTTGTGTTTCTAGCTCTACGGTGCAGTAATACAATATCAAATCAATATGCAAATAACCCAGAAAGTCCAAAAGAAGAAAGAAATGCATCCCTTATACAGTAAACATGAATCCAAAAGGAAGTTTCTGGGGTCTTTTTGATTGGTTGGGGTGGGGTCACACTGCTTTACTAAAATTGCATTGGCCAATACAGTACTGTAATACTGTAATATATACCCTTTACGTAGCAGATACTTTGATATAAAGTGACAACAGTCCACACCTTTTGGTATATGACCCCAGTGGGAATTGAACCCACAACTCTAGTGCCATGCTCTTATGAACTGAGCCACGTACAGGACCACTACAAAACATAAGTACAGTAAAATACAATACACGATTACAATACAGGTGGAAGATGTACGGTGAGGGAAAAAAGTATTTGAACCCCTGCTGATTTTGTACATTTGCCCACTGACAAAGAAATGATCAGTCTATCATTTTAATTGTAGGTTTATTTGAACAGTGAGAGACAGAATAACAACAAAATAATCTAGAAAACGCATGTCAAAAATGTTATAAATTGATTTGCATTTTATTGAGGGAAATAAGCATTTGACCCCCTCTCAATCAAAAATATTTCTGCCTCCCAGGTGTCTTTTATACAGGTAACGAGCTGAGATTAGGAGCACACTCTTAAAGGGAGTGCTCCTAATCTCAGTTTGTTACCTGCATAAAAGACACCTGTCCACAGAAGCAATCAATCAATCAGATTCCAAACTCTCCACCATGGCCAAGACCAAAGAGCTCATTGTAGAATAATAGTGAAGACATCAAAACAATGAAATAACACATATGGAATACTGTGGTAAAAAAGTGTTAAACAAATCAACATATATTTAGATTCTTCAAAGTAGCCACTCTTTGCCTTGATAACAGCTTTGCACACTTTTGGCATTCTCTCAACCAGCTTCACCTGGAATTGAACTCTCAGCCATTGAACATTCCGAAATTAAACTTTCGAACACTGAACGTCCTAAAATAGAATTCTCAAACACTGAATATTATTTTTGGAAGTTTCATTACTCTATTCATCAAGGAACAAGTCAACAGTAAACATGTCGTCCCCCACGAATGATGAGGGACCTATGTAACGAATTTCACGAGTCTCGGTTGAACGGGGTGAGGGCCATGACTTTTCAACGTTTTCATGTTCAATCTCTTGTTATAGCGCCACCATCTCGACAATCAGTGTAATTTCGTAAATGCCAGATTTCTATGGCAAGATGCACCATTCACTCAAGTTTCGTAAAAATTGGACCAATGGTGTCTGAGATACCGTGTGGGACGTAGGAACGTACAGAGACAGATCCACAGTCCCCTCCCCGATTTCATCGCAGGGGACAAAAAGCACCTTTCTTCCTTCTGTCACAGGCTCAGTACAGTGGTAGTATCCCTCTCGCGGGCCAAAAATACACGCGTGTGTGTGCTCACACGGTTGAGTATGTACATGCCTGCATGCTCCCCCAGAGTCACCGGGGGTTGTCAACAAGAAATCTATCAGCTTTGCCATCACTCATCAAAACAGATGATGTGTAGATGTAGAGTTGATGCCTCCTGTCCAGGACACTGGGCCCTGAGCGGCCTGTTCTCTCTGCATTATCATGATTTATTTGTCTATCTAGTTAGAAGACATTCATCTCCCTGTCCGTGGTTCTAGCACATTGGGGAGGCTGACCTGTCATCACACAGTCAAAAGCATTATGGTTTGATTAAGAGACGTACATGTTTTCAGGGATAAAGATTCTGTTATGAACGTGACGCCGCTGAGTACACACTGGTTGAATCAACGTTGTCTCCACGTCTTTTCAATGAAATGACGTGGATGCAACGTTGAATAGACGTTCAACTGACGTCTGTGCCCAGTGGGAGATGACACATTTAACGAAGTGTTATACATGTGAAACTGTGAAGTCCATTATGT
Organism: Oncorhynchus clarkii lewisi; assembly: GCF_045791955.1. Classification (NCBI taxonomy): domain Eukaryota; kingdom Metazoa; phylum Chordata; class Actinopteri; order Salmoniformes; family Salmonidae; genus Oncorhynchus; species Oncorhynchus clarkii. The sequence continues at coordinate 14,116,667 of NC_092159.1, forward strand.
TCCATCAGTAGAGTACAGTACATTAGACGGGTATTGCGGAGTCATACATGTGAAATTGTCCGTTATGTTCCATTGGTAGGCCACTATTACATAAGGTGTGATTTTATTCTGTCTGAATGATGTGGTTATATCATCAAGCCAGCCATTCAGGACTATCAAAGAGAACTGTTGCGCTTTTATACTATATCTGGCAACGAGAAGAGAGAGGAAATCCCAGTTTAGACAATCCTCTACTCTTGTCCTGTGGAAACAAGCCTAGGGTTGGTTGCCAGACATAATATTATGCCCCAGAATAACCGTTTCTTGAATCAACTCCTCTGTTTAACGTGCATTATTCCACAGTTTGCTCTCACCACCACCCTGTCCCTTCAGGCAGTGATACCACAGTCTGCCCCCACCACCACCCTGTCCCTTCAGGCAGTGATACCACAGTCTGCACCCACCACCACCCTGTCCCTTCAGGCAGTGATACCACAGTCTGCACCCACCACCACCCTGTCCCTTCAGGCAGTGATACCACAGTCTGATCCCACCCCCACCCTGTCCCTTCAGGCAGTGATTCCACAGTCTGATCCCACCACCACCCTGTCCCTTCAGGCAGTGATACCACAGTCTGATACCACCCCCACCCTGTCCCTTCAGGCAGTGATACCACAGTCTGATCCCACCACCACCCTGTCCCTTCAGGCAGTGATACCACAGTCTGCACCCACCACCACCCTGTCCCTTCAGGCAGTGATACCACAGTCTGATACCACCCCCACCCTGTCCCTTCAGGCAGTGATACCACAGTCTGATCCCACCACCACCCTGTCCCTTCAGGCAGTGATTCCACAGTCTGCACTCACCACCACCCGGTCCCTTCAGGCAGTGATACCACAGTCTGATCCCACCACCACCCTGTCCCTTCAGGCAGTGATACCACAGTCTGATCCCACCACCACCCTGTCCCTTCAGGCAGTGATACCACAGTCTGATCCCACCCCCACCCTGTCCCTTCAGGCAGTGATACCACAGTCTGATCCCACCACCACCACCCTGTCCCTTTAGGCAGTGATTCCACAGTCTGCACCCACCACCACCCTGTCCCTTCAGGCAGTGAGACCACAGTCTGATCCCACCACCACCCTGTCCCTTCAGGCAGTGATACCACCGTCTGCACTCACCACCACCCGGTCCCTTCAGGCAGTGATACCACAGTCTGCACTCACCACCACCCTGTCCCTTCAGGCAGTGATACCACAGTCTGCACTCACCACCACCTTGTCCCTTCAGGCAGTGATACCACAGTCTGATACCACCCCCACCCTGTCCCTTCAGGCAGTGATACCACAGTCTGATCCCACCACCACCCTGTCCCTTCAGGCAGTGATACCACAGTCTGCACCCACCACCACCCGGACCCTTCAGGCAGTGATACCTGTACTAATTATTAAAAAATTACAGTAAAAGTGTTAATATTTTACAGTACAGGTGTTAATAATTTACACTAAGGTGTTACTATTTTACAGTACAGGTGTTAATAATTTACAGTACAGATGTTCATATTTTAGATCCAATATTCTATGAGATGTGCCAGTACAATTTAAGGACGGTCTTTTGTGTAAAGTAAGCAAGGGGAAGGGGTTGTTTACTGACTGCTGACACTCTCTCACTCCTCAGTCAGCCAGCACTATTCATCCTTTAGAAACCTGTAGAGAGGGTAGTAGCTGACTCTTTAAGGGTAAAGTGAACCGGTAGAGAGGGTAGTAGCTGACTCTTTAAGGGTAAAGTGAACTGGTAGAGAGGGTAGTAGCTGACTCTGTAAAGTGAACTGGTAGAGAGGGTAGTAGCTGACTCTTTAAGGGTAAAGTGAACCGGTAGAGAGGGTAGTAGCTGACTCTGTAAAGTGAACCGGTAGAGAGGGTAGTAGCTGACTCTTTAAGGGTAAAGTGAACCGGTAGAGAGGGTAGTAGCTGACTCTTTAAGGGTAAAGTGAGAGGGTAGTAGCTGACTCTTTAAGGGTAAAGTGAGAGGGTAGTAGCTGACTCTTTAAGGGTAAAGTGAGAGGGTAGTAGCTGACTCTTTAAGGGTAAAGTGAGAGGGTAGTAGCTGACTCTTTAAGGGTAAAGTGAACTGGTAGAGAGGGTAGTAGTTGACTCTTTAAGGGTAAAGTGAACCAGTAGAGAGGGTAGTAGCTGACTCTGTAAAGTGAACCGGTAGAGAGGGTAGTAGCTGACTCTTTAAGGGTAAAGTGAACCGGTAGAGAGGGTAGTAGCTGACTCTTTAAGGGTAAAGTGAACCGGTAGAGAGGGTAGTAGCTGACTCTTTAAGGGTAAAGTGAACCGGTAGAGAGGGTAGTAGCTGACTCTTTAAGGGTAAAGTGAACCGGTAGAGAGGGTAGTAGCTGACTCTTTAAGGGTAAAGTGAACCGGTAGAGAGGGTAGTAGCTGACTCTTTAAGGGTAAAGTGAACCGGTAGAGAGGGTAGTAGCTGACTCTGTAAAGTGAACCGGTAGAGAGGGTAGTAGCTGACTCTGTAAAGTGAACCGGTAGAGAGGGTAGTAGCTGACTCTGTAAAGTGAACCGGTAGAGAGGGTAGTAGCTGACTCTGTAAGGGTAAAGTGAACCAGTAGAGAGGGTAGTTGCTAAATCTTCCACTCAGTACTTTTCTTCCCCAGTAGTGATTTATGATTGAAAGGGGTCCTAGGACTTTTGGCTCAGGCACAGAAGTGTAACCCCAGACAGACAGGCCACCACAAAATGTGAATATTCTGACACTGTGTCCTAGGGAATTAGGGACTGGGAGCAGCCCCTACACACACGCATGCACACGCACACACGCCTGCACACAAACACACAGTCACACATACACACACGTGTGTGCCTGCTTACATGCGTGTGTGTGTCTGTGTGTGTGTATGTGAGCATGAGGTGATAATCAACAGCGTGGCGTAAGGAGGACTCTTCCCCTGTTGTTACACACACCGTCCGAATATGATGCACACACTACCGCCACAGGGCCAGCAGGCAGGGACTCCCAATTTGGTCAAGAGCCTTTTAACTTACCACCCCCTCCCTCCCTCCCTATCCCTCCCTATCCCTCCAAACCTCCCCACCTCTGTCATTTCCTCAAACTCTTCATTCAACTGTCGTCGTTTACCTTTGAACACCCACCTCCCCTGGGGTTTTACTTTCTGTCACTGGGGAGAAGAGGAGGAAGAGAGAGAGCGGAGAGAGGGAGAGAGGGAGAGAGAGAGAGAGAGAGAGAGGGAGAGAGAGGGAGAGAGCGAGAGAGGGAGAGAGGGAGGGAGAGAGGGAGCTAAGGCCAGGAGCTTTGCTGGCTGCCATTGTTGCTGTCTGTCAGGAGAAGCACTGGGGAGAAGAGAGAGAGAGGGAAGAGAGAGGAAAAGTTCCTGCTGAGTTAAAGTAGTCCACGGGACCGCGCGTACAGTATTCAACAGCTTCCCTAGGCTATCAGTCGGCCATCGCAAGGGAGAGAGAGAGGGAGAGAGTTACACCAAAGGATTTTTTATTTATAGCCCCTCCAACGGCAACAGTCAGTAACAACTTTTCTGAGGGGTGTATGTGGTTGGTTAGTGGAGATAAAGGACTAGTTAGTGATTTTGTTTGGCCATGCAACAGGCCTGGGATAAGGCTCTCTTCGAGGCTCACATCGAAGGTGTCAAGAACGGCCAAACTGGTGAAATGTCGGGGAAAAGCCAAGGAGGATATATGGGAACCAAGACGTCCAACGAACACTTCCAGAGGTAAGGGAAATATTGCTGCAAATATACGCACATATACGCACGTATGCTATATGCCATAGACAGGCTATGGGAAGACATATATATATATATATGTCACATTAAATACATGCCATGACTGTTATCCCAAAGGTATGTATGAAAATGAATTAGTTCCAAGGGGGATTTAGGAGGAATATATCATTAATAAATGTCTCCTTAGCGGCATTGAGGGAATTCCAACTTCCGAGGAATAGGGATGTTGAGGGGAGATTTGGCAGGCTGGTATTCATGAATATATCTTTCTCTAACTAGCTATGGATGATGGAATTCAAACTTCTGAACAATAGTTCCAAGGAATACTGTAGTCGGATGGTGGCAGATGAGTTATAGGGTATATACGTTTCAGAAAGGCTGTGGAAAGAGGAAAAAAACACTTCCCAAAACTCCTCAATGTCATCCCTGTGAGCAAGATGGATGAGGTGGAAGGGGTGGGCTCAATGGCCTACTGTGTTTCTGTACAATCATTTATTTCACTGTGGCTCACTAGTGTTCATTCTCCCAGCGGAGTAGCACGGTCTCAAACAGAGTTTTACAGGCAGTCCTACCATGGAAACAGTCAGGAAGAGAGAAAAAGAGAAAACAGAGAATATCAGAACAAAGATCTTTTATAGAAGAGCTGTCTCAATCCGCCTCAAACACACACACCATATATGTTTATAACAGACAGTAAGGTCTCATATTGAAACACAAGCTGTACTGTGCTCAAAGTAAAGTAGGCAGGACGTACTAAAGGCAAAACTGAAAATAGTAGATTGAAGTTATAATTTAGTTGAAATGAAAATACATTTGCTAGTCATAGTCATATAGAACTTTAGTATGTTGAAGAATGTATTAGTCGTTTCTCCTTATATTTGTGTTTCCTAAAACATTCCCTTTGTGTTGATGTTATTATACTTTTATTTGTTAGTTTTTTAGTATTTCTTCTTTAGAGAATATTAGCACAAAAATCCTTTGGGTTAGACTGAAACCCGTGCTTATATGAGTTGAGGAACTTTAGAAGTAAATGAGTGCTAAATCGTCCTCTTAAATAATGAATACATCATTGTTTTTGTTAAATAAATAAGCAATAAACAGCCCAAGAGATTCTACAGACGCCAGTGAAAACCCTGACTTTCTAAATGAACGTGAGCTAAATACGAGGCCTTTCATTAACAACTTGTATCAACCCTTATATGAGAAGTTGGATGGAGACCTTGTGACAACCACTTTAGTGTTATTATATAACTATAACCTTATGGAATATTCTGTTCTCAATATAGTGTAGAATAAATCAAATATATTTGTTTTTAAGAGAAATCACTAATACAATGTTTACCACTTGTCTTATAGCCTTTAGCTTCTCCTAGGCCAAATTAACTTGCCATTCAAACACATTACACAAGTTGTAGTAAATACATATTTTATTTATTTCACTAGTTTCAAATACTACAATATGTATTATCGATAATGAAGAGATGAATTGGGTTTATTGAAGACTTTCTCATTCTATGAAAAGTAAACTGACAATTTCATCTAATCCCCCTACAGTGAAGTTAGATATCCACTTCATTTTATTATAATGTCCCATCTTATGCTTACATTGTCAGTGGAACAAATGCCATAGCAACAATAAATCATTTGATATCAGGTTCAACATTTAACTTTGTAATCTTATGTAAAAAATAATAATATGTAATAAATAATTTTATATGTACAATGCAATCAATTGCCTTTGGTGTCTTCTTCAAAAAGTACATTTGATACAATATTACAGTAACGACACATACGGAATTTCCCAAACCATGATTATTTTCAGGTGTGTAAAGTTTACCAGCGTGAATTTCCCAAACCATGATTATTTTCAGGTGTGTAAAGTTTACCAGTGTAATATAACTGATTATCTATCTTGTATAATGCAACCTTGACCTTGACTTACATGTTGAAAAGAAACAGGTATTATCTTATTTGCTAATCATTGACATATTTTCCACTGATTAAATATAATTTGGTAATGTATATTAAGAAAGCTGTAATTATTGACTGTATTAACATTTTATTTAACATAGGTGTGAATACTTATGCAAGGATAGTTTATACTGGATTTAGTCTGGTTTATAATAGATTATCAATGTTAACTTCTCAATGTCGACTCTTATATAACATTGACTTTCAGTGTTAACTTTTACAATAATAAAGTCAGCCTTTGTTTTTGCTACTACTTGTAATTATAAAGTTGGCCCAACTGTTTACTGGCGTGAAGCCGCTGTACTGTCCATGTCTTTGTACACCTAGTGTACATGAAAAAGTGTACAAGCAGTATTTTAGTGCACTAATATGTACAATTTGATCATTTTACCATGTAAACCAGTGAGCCGTGGTAAAGTAGGCTGTTTGAGGGAGGAAAATGTCCCAGTTTAAAGGGAGTTTATGGGGACTTATCATGATGGAGTAACTAGAAAAGGGCAGAGATCATAAGGAATATGTCAGATTACATGCCTCGCTGTTTAAAATATATAAGACGTCATTCGGTATAAAAGTCGTGAGAGAAGCGATCTGCTCGATCAAGACAAGCGAATGCAGCACGGCACGGGTTCTTGATGTCTGTTTCTAAATCACTTTTTAAATGTCATTTTACCAACAAATGTACATTTATTACCGTTACTGCAACCAAAGTCTATATTTTTTAGAATTATAGCCCAGTGATACGGCACAGGAAGGCGATTTTTCTTGACGCTTTGATTTTTGATCGTCGTCACAGAATATAATATGAGTCTATGAACTAGGCCTTATGTGTTTGAGTTTGAGACAGTAAATAGTAGAGTAAATATGTGTAATTTACACCCCTGTTTTACAAGCCCTCTGATTAACGATAAGGAAACGAGTAAGGATTCGACTGGGGATGGAACGGAAAAGAGTTAAATGTGTGTGTTGGTGTGTGTGCACACCCGTGTGTGTTTGTGTGTGCATTTGCAGAGAGGCGTAGGTTCAAGCGGCCATGTTTGTGTGTTGCTGAGCTAGAAAGTGAAATGTTAGAGCAGTCCTTATATGGCTTGCCTGCCCACTCATTCTATTTTAAAACAGCAACAATTTCTATATACGCAGACCCCTCACCTGACACACAACATGGTTTATAGCCGTCCATCAATTAGAAGAACATAGAATGATTAACCTCTCTACACATGATTTATAGCCCACTCACCAGTCCTAACTAATAATACACATTCATCTTGGGTCACAGTAAAATTAAAGGGAAAGTTCAGGCTGTTACAAATGTAGACATTTGTAGTCTCTCCGTGACCATAAACTGCTTTAAAGATGAGAAAACAAAAAATGTACATTTGAAATTTGGTTGAACTATCAACTTGCATCCATTTCTTGAAATGTGTGTAATTACATGTACATAGTAACCACTTTAGTAGCTAATTCAATAAAAACATGACCTCAACCAGTGAATTGTAAATAAATCATTGTTTCATGTAGAGAATCGGCTTTAACTGTGGACAGATGTGGAGATAACTGATTATTCGGATTCTAGATCAAATGTCTTTTGTTAAAAGGAGAAGTCTTCAGTCCCGGTCTTTGTCCCAAAACAAATACTCCATTTATTTATTGTATTTGTATGGAGAAATGTGTCTAGGTATAGACACGGATGGAATTACTTTTACACATCAATATACGCTACTTGTTTGTATAAAGTTAAGCAGTAGACGCTTATGTGCTCTCTCTCTCTCTCTCTCTCTCTCTCTCTCTCTCTCTCTCACTACTCTTTGTTGAGTCAGTTAAGTTTTGATGTAACCTAGTCTCAGCCCAGCTTTAGAGCACCTGTCACGCCTGTGAGTTATACTTTTACAGGGACACAGGTTTTCTATCTTGATGCGTGATGGGAATACCAGTTCCCGAGGCATCTTAACATATGTTAAGGCTTCACACAAGTAACCATAACATAACATAGCCCAGTACTGTAGTTTATGTACTATACATTACTACTACCGCAGGTTCTATACATTACGGGAATACCAGGCAGTTCCTCTCTTAGCTGTTCCTGAACCAGGAACCAGGAACCACATGTTAAGGTTTTACACCCAAGCAGCCATAACATAGTACAGTAGGGAAGTTTATGTATCGCCTTACACAGTGCTTCATTTATACCGATACCTCTCTGTCGTACGCACTCTCCCCTTTCTCTCTCTCTCCCCCTTTCTCTCTCTCTCCCCTTTCTCAGTCTCTCTCTTTCTCTCATCCCTCTCTTTCCCCAGCTGTGTGCTTTATATCACCCTGCCCAGTTTGTCAGAGAAGGGGAAGTTGCCTCTGACCCCTCTTCTTAGGCAGCACTGATTAGTGCCCCAGACACCATTCTAGGCCCACAACTCATCTGCAGCCTGATGCGCAGGGCTGTTTTTCTTCTGCCATTTAGTAGTCTCTATATCTCTGTCGCTCACACTCCCCCCCCCCCCCCCCCCCCCCTCTCTCATCTGCAGCCCCTATAGAAAGCCTGCCTCCTCAGTGAATGTTCCTCTGAGGCTGTAGAACATTTTATTGTTGTGGATGTTGTTGTTTTCTTTCTATTCTTCTCTAGCTGTTGTTGTTGTTGTTATGGATGTTGTTGTTTAGCTATTATTCTCTAGCTGTTGTTGTTGTTGTTATGGATATTGTTGTTGTTTAGCTATTATTCTCTAGCTGTTGTTATTTTTATGGATGTTGTTGTAATATTCCTATTCTTCTCTAGCTGTTATTGTTGTTGTTATGGACGTTGTTGTTTTTCTATTCTTCTCTTGTTGTGATGACTCCTATTGCAGACACAGTATGTCCATACTGTAGTAGGACTAAGGGTTTAGACTAGCTAGGGGATAGCTGTCCATACTGTAGTAGGACTTATGGTTTAGACTAGCTAGGGGATAGCTGTCCATACTGTAGTAGGACTTATGGTTTAGACTAGCGAGGGGATAGCTGTCCATACTGTAGTAGGACTTATGGTTTAGCCTAGCGAGGGGATAGCTGTCCATACTGTAGTAGGACTTATGGTTTAGCCTAGCTAGGGGATAGCTGTCCATACTGTAGTAGGACTTATGGTTTAGACTAGCTAGGGGATAGCTGTCCATACTGTAGTAGGACTTATGGTTTAGACTAGCTAGGGGATAGCTGTCCATACTGTAGTAGGACTAATGGTCTAGCCTAGCTAGGGGATAGCTGTCCATACTGTGGTAGGACTTCAGGACTAATGGTTTAGCTTAGCTAGGGCATAGCTGTCCATACTGTAGTAGGACTTCAGGACTAATGGTTTAGCCTAGCTAGGGGATAGCTGTCAGTACTGTAGTAGGACTTCAGGATTAATGGTTTAGCCTAGTGAGGGGATAACTGTCAGTACTGTAGTATGACTTATGGTTTAGCCTAGCGAGGGGATAGCTGTCCATACTGTAGTAGGACTTATGGTTTAGCCTAGCGGGGGGATAGCTGTCAGTACTGTAGTATGACTTATGGTTTAGCCTAGCGGGGGGATAGCTGTCCATACTGTTGTAGGACTTATGGTTTAGCCTAGCGGGGGGATAGCTGTCCATACTGTGGTAGGACTTATGGTTTAGCCTAGCGGGGGGATAGCTGTCCATACTGTGGTAGGACTTCAGGACTAATGGTTTAGCTTAGCTAGGGCATAGCTGTCCATACTGTAGTAGGACTTATGGTTTAGCCTAGCGAGGGGATAGCTGTCAGTACTGTAGTATGACTTATGGTTTAGCCTAGCGGGGGGATAGCTGTCCATACTGTAGTAGGACTTATGGTTTAGCCTAGCGGGGGGATAGCTGTCCATACTGTGGTAGGACTTCAGGACTAATGGTTTAGCCTAGCGAGGGGATATCTGTCCATACTGTAGTAGGACTTATGGTTTAGCCTAGCGAGGGGATAGCTGTCCATACTGTAGTAGGACTTATGTTTTAGCCTAGCGGGGGGATAGCTGTCCATACTGTGGTAGGACTTCAGGACTAATGGTTTAGACTAGCTAGGGGATATCTGTCCATACTGTAGTAGGACTTATGGTTTAGCCTAGCGAGGGGATAGCTGTCCATACTGTAGTAGGACTTCAGGACTAATGGTTTAGCTTAGCTAGGGCATAGCTGTCCATACTGTAGTAGGACTTATGGTTTAGCCTAGCGAGGGGATATCTGTCTCCAAAGAATAACTGTAAACATTTTTATTTCTCTGTTAAAGGTTCATAGTGCTGTTAATGCACTCTTAGAAGAAAAGGTGCTTTCTAGAACCTTAAAGGGTATTTCGACTGTCCTCGTAGGAGAACCTTTTGAAGAACCGTTTTTGGTTCCGAGTAAAACCCCTTTGGTTCCAAGTAGAACACCTTTGTGTACAACCCAAAAGGGTTGTACCTGGAACTAAAAAGGGTTGTACCAAGAAGCAGAAATGGTTCTCTTATGGGGACAGCCGAAGAACCCTTTTGGAACCAGAGTGTAGCATGCAGGATATGGTCCTGGGGTGTGACTGATGACAGGTAAAGAAAGACCTGTGGACAACATGTAGAACATGTTCTGAATGCCACGATGATGTAGAGAACAATAGCTCACCATTGATGCTGGTGATCCCGCTGAAGGTCTCAGGAAGACAAATGGTTGAAGGTGCGACATTCATGTTCTTTTGCAAAAAGCACTCGACTACATTAATATGCTATTACAGCATGTTATTACAACATTGTCACCATAGTAGTTATATTGTTATGACACAAGTATTTGAACAAAATAATACAATAATCATAAACACCATAAGGACCATAAATGTTAATTGCTGCAGTAAAGTGCTATAAAGTGAAGTAAAGTGCTACAGTTGATGAGAAAGAAGGTGTCAGTAGTTCTGTCACACTGACCAGACAGATAGGGGACATTAACCAAAGCTCTCTAATGTGTTTTCCCAGGTCCGGCACGGCATAGTACCCCCTGCCAGGCAATAATAATGTCAGCCTTGACATTAATTAGTGGCTAGATGAACAGCTCAACTTTGTATTTGTTTATTCAGGGAAAGGCAGGTTTATTTTTATTTTTATTTATATAACCTTTATTTAACTAGGCAAGTCAGTTAAGAACAAATTCTTATTTACAATGACGGCTAACCCCGGCTAAACCCGGACGACAGGTGCTTGTCCTAATCCTCGTGCCTCTGTGAAAGTAAACAGTTTACCGAGTCAAGCCGGGGCATGGCAGTAAGGAGAGCGATATAAAAACAATACTCCGTGTGGCTGTTGCTTCTTATAAAAAGGATTTAGAAAATACCATTAGAAGGACGTTAGCAACGTTAGCATGACACGCTAACTGCCTTGGTGCCAGGGGACAGATCTTATTTGCTCTGCCCAACCACAGTAGGCCACAGCTGGCCACAGCTGCAACACACACAGACCACCGACTAAGGCCTATTTGTAGATAGGTGATTTTGTTCTATCATGGTCCCAGATCTGTTTGTCCAGTCTTGTCCATTCCTATGGTCAGCTGGCAGGCACAAACTGATCTGGACAGGGATCATTTCATTCCTCCCTTGCTACAGAAGTTGTGTATTTGGAGCAACACCTCCTCCTCTTCCCTCTCTTCCTCCTCTTCCTCCTCTTCCCCCTCTTCCTCCTCTTCCCTCACCTTCCTCCTTCTTCCTCTCCACCTCCCATCTAACCCTGGACTCTGATTATGTGTTCATTGCTGTGTTGACACCTGGCAGCAACTGGGCTAATCTGTATGATAAATGGCTGACAGGTCCGTGGCACTAATAAAAGCAGCACGGAGCTCCTTGACCAGGATGCTTCAGTTAGTGCTCTTGACCAGACTCCCTACCATGTGGTTTCACAAAGATGTGTTTAGAGCAGGTTGTGTTTAAGTAGTGTTGTGGGCACCGGGCATTAGGAAACTTTAATCAAGGGGAAATGAACAGATATTGGAAAGCTAGAAGCTTAGGTGGCAGACAGTTGTGTCAGTGCTCCTAACTCCTGACTCGAATACCACATGGCCATATTTACAGATTGATGTTGCTTTAACAGGTTTTTAGAAAAGTAATGTCAAGCGAAAATATGTTGATATCGGAAAGGTAGGCTTACCCAGGTCAACCTTTCTAATGTTTGCATAGTGTAACCCAGTGGAATTAGGAGAAGGTACCCCCGGCTATGAGGTTGAGGCTTCTGAGGTCTTTGACACCTGTCTGACGATCTACTGTGTTGTTTCACAAAGTCTTTCTTCCTTTAGAGAAATAAGAAACTGATATTGAAAAGGTACTCAGATATTTTGGTTGATAGTTGATACATGTGGAAGACCAAAGTCAGCTTCTCTCTTTTGTTCAAACGAAACCCTCAAATCTAGCAAGTGTGCCTGCGTCTGGAAAATAAAATCTATGCTTCTCAGGAATCTTTGTTACATCAGATAAATCATTGTAACTTAAGTTACAAAACTTTAGGATTTGATTGGTTAAGTACAAAGTATGTGATGTCATAGGAACGTTGCAAAGTAACAAAATATCCATGTTCATAAGAATTAAGGCTGGTGATCCCAATCTAGCAGGGATCTCTCTCACAGGGCTTGTGCCCAATTATTGATGCCTTACTCAGTTTCCCTGTCAAAATCCTTCGAGCTGTACTATACGACTGAAAGAGCCTTAAAGCAGCCAGATAGATTAAACATAACCATTAATTACACCATTGATAATATATTCTCCTGCAGATACTGTTTGTGACCCCTATGACACCAGAGCTACCCTACAAGGTACAGATGTAGGATCTTAATTTGAACACCCTTCTGTTGCTGAGAATTCTACTGCACAGCAGTAAATGCAAACCTGTAGTGTATTTGAGGTTTAAAAAGGCTTCTAAAGTTTTTAATTTCCGACTTGATTTTCCCCTTATTAAAAATCTACAAAAAATGTCCATGAATTATAATCCACATAATAATTCACAGTTCCTGTTATTGCAGGATTATTTCCCTGCTGTAGCAAACGGCCTCCTACATCCGTAGACATCAGAGATTAAGAGAGATTTTTGTTGGAAATGAGGTTTTTTTTCCTTTACGGCTTCAAGAGAATTTGTGGCCTGGTCCCAAAACTGTTTGTGCTGTTGCCAATGATCAGAGGAGTTGACAAGACACCACAAAATGATCTGCGACCAGGCTAGGAAATCCAGAGCATTTTATGGAAAGCATCTTATGAACAGGAGGGCTGAATAATGACCCAATGGTAAAACAACATCAGAGTAGAGGTGTGGAGTGTGTCGACTTAACAGTACTAAGCATCTGGAACTTTGTTCAGAACAAGAGGATTTTGAAGGGGTTTAAACGCCTGTTTGATAACTCACGGTTGACAGGCGAGAGTTTAGCCGACTTTAGATAAGCGCTCAATGAAAGATTGTCCCTCGGCTTGTTGTTTCTTACACAGCCAAGAGCTTTTCACACACAGGTGGGAATCAGAGAGATATACTGTATTCATTTCCACAGATCATCACATTTGCAGCCTTTGTTGTGGAAGGCTCCTCTCTGGGAATTCTATTCCTTTACTACTACAGATATACAATGGACATTTAGTGCAATTTGCAGCTGGAAATCTAACTAAATAGCCTATCTCCTTTAAAGTACTCATTTAAGGTATTAGATCATATGTCACCATAATGGGTCCATTTACTGGTAGGTCTTAGTCTTGTACTGTAATTTAGAAGGCCAATCTGGCAACATGTAAACGTCCCAGTCAGTGTGAAACAGTATCTCAAATTAAAGAGCTGTTCATGTAGATCACACTAGGAATGGTCATGGTGAATGTGGGACAGGCTGTCAACTTTATAGAAAATCATATATAGCCTTTATTTGACTGTGAAAAGACGCAGTGTACCATGGGTAACATATCAGAAAACACGTGGACTCTTTATATAAGAGTTTTACATTCAGAGTGTACGTGTGCGTCAGCGAGTGTGTGATCGCACGTGTGTGTGTGGGCATGCAGTGCTTTGTGTGTGTGTGTGTGTGTGCTTTGTGTGCTTTGTGTGTGTGTGTGTGTGTGTGTGTGTGTGGACAATCCATTAATCCATGGTTTATATCAGAGGTTGTCAGGTTGCGTAGGCACATCAAAAAAGAAAGGGTTTCTATCGACCGAGCATGTCACCAAAATTAATTTGGTTATTATTAGTGACAAAGAGATCAGCGCTTCAACGAAGTAATGCCTATTGACTTGCTCTCTCTCCGTCTCTCTCTCTCTCTGTCTCTCTCTCTCTCTCTGTCTCTCTCTCTCTCTCTGTCTCTCTCTCTCTCTGTCTCTCTCTCTCTCTCTGTCTCTCTCTCTCTGTCTCTCTCTCTGTCTCTCTCTCTCTCCGTCTCTCTCTCTCTCCGTCTCTCTCTCCGTCTTCCTCTCTCTCTCCGTCTCTCGCTGCCTTCTCTTCCTCAAATACGTACCAACCACCAGACCTGGGTTCAAACATTAGCCTTCCTGGAGTGCCAGATGGGCTGGGTTAACACTTTTGTGACTACTCTATTGATTGCAACAGGCAAGATTAATCAAGCACAGACAAAGTATTTGAAAGGATTTCAAAATAGTATTTGAACCCAGGTCTGCACCCAACCACGTGTGTGAAATGCTGAGGACATCCCTGTGTGTTCCAATGTAGAGAATGTACTGTATGCATGTTGCTGCCCAGGTCTACCCAATGGGGGTCCTCCTAGCAGGGGTTAGCCTAACAGGATAGCCTGTTTTAAAGAAGATAATAACCACCCTGTATGAAGTCCAGAGCCATGCTGTGTGTGTGTGTGTACGCGTGTGTGTTTGTGTGCGCGTGCATGTGCGTCTGTGTGTGAGTGTGTGCGCATGCGTCTGTTTGTGTGTGAACAGCTGAAGGACTGGTAGAGTGTGCAGCACGTGTGCTCACCCCAAAGGCATCCCTCTGCTTTCATCTACATGGGAACAGAATACAGGAAATCAAATATAAACCCTCACACATTTCACAATGGCAGCAGGCTAATGCTAGCAGGCTAATACTTCAACTAGTTGTTCATTGACGAATGTGAACTGCAGGACTGGAAGTGGGGTGCAGACACAAGTCCTACACACTTCTTTCTTCTACACTTATTTGATTGGTCTGCTCAAATGGGTCAAATTCCCATTCGTGGCAACAGTGTGGACTGTATAGTGAACATGTAGGTCTATAGGTGGAATAAACAGCCATAGCTGACTTCAGGAAGCTGGTTAAAATAATGTGCAAAACATCATACCATGTTAATGTAAATGCAGTCCCCCACATGCGAATATTAATAGCAGCCCATTCTAATTTAGTGACATCATCTTAGATGTCCTTACCGCGTTTAGGCTACCTCCTTTAGATGGACCTACCCCCTGAGAGCTTCCACTGGTGGGGGTAGTGTTTCTCACAGTGTGAGAGCCCAGAGCAGAATATAGCCTGGCCCTGCGCTCATCTGGCACACGCTATTACTTATAATGACTGTGTGTTATTGTCTAGCGCTAACCCCCTGTTAATACCACATTCTATTTTCAAAAACAGCCGCGTTAGAGAAGCCAATGGGGAGGCAGATGAAACTGGATATCTCACACCTGACAATGCAGACATAACACCTTTGAGTCAACGTGACAGTGTTTTCGTGTTTCAAAGTTGTGCTGTTAGTAGATTACGTAACAAAAGAGGTTTAGTCTTTTTGAAGATGACAGAATTAAGGATTCAGTTGTATCACGGTCAGAGCCGTGGTGTGGTGCCCTCCTCCTCTCTGCTATCTAAAGCCACCCCTGCTGGCAGTGACACTGGATTCAGACTTCTTGGCCGTGTAGAAGATTACTGAGGAGGGTGCGTGGATGTTTAGACTCGATGGGGAGCTAAAGACAGCGTGTTAATGAGCTGGTTAATTATTAGCAATCCACCAGAAAAATTACAGACAAGTGAAACATGACTCGTACTCCTGACGTCAGTAGATGTCTAGATTTACGTCTCTAGATTCTAGATGGACGTTATGTCATTATTGTCATGTGTGTGTGGGCGGGCGTGGGTGTGTGCGCAAGTATGGCTTCTATAAGCTACCCTCGTGCCTTGATATAGTAGATAAAATGTTATGTGGATCAGGTATAGCTTTATTGAATGTTTAAACTATACATATGATGACAAGGAAACTCAAATATATTTTATTTTACCTTTATTTAAATAGGCAAGTCAGTTAAGAACAAATTCTTATTTTCAATGACGGCCTAGGAACAGTGGGTTAACTGCCTGTTCAGGGGCAGAAGGACAGATTTGTACCTTGTCAGCTCAGGGGTTTGAACTTGCAACCTTCCGGTTACTAGTCCAACGCTGCCGCCCCAGATGTCACGCAACTGGTGACACCTATCACGTAACCTCATAACTGTATGAAGCAGTGTTGTTAAGATCTAGGATGCTTTCAGTGTTGGTGTTATGTGTTTTGACATGTGTTAGGGTTCCTTCCTCCTCTGAAGGTTCTGGAATGTCCCAACCCAATAAATGCAAGCTGTAAGATGACCCAGCCCTTACATGTATCTTCCTGTGGAATTGTAAGGGCCGAAAAGCAGTTTTGACCCCTTAAGATAGTCGTTTTGACAGATTAGGCTGCCTCAACAAAGCAGACAGACATGTTTAAATAAAGTCCTTACTTCCTTCCTGTCCTTTGATTATCTTGTTCATACTTCATCATGTTTCAGTACGATTACATGACTTTCTTCTCTTTTAATACATGCCACGTTATGTTTGGAGGGAAGATGAAGGCTGACACAATACTGGTATTTGACCACAAGCTAACAGGGCAACGTGTGATGGTCAAACTACAAGGTTAACGGCTATAACAACAGTTCAGTTGTAAGTGTAGAACCCAAAGGGCTGAAAGGTTTACAGTTCTACCCTGAAAATTCAAGTTACAGTTCAACCCTGAAGATGAATGTCACAGTTCTACCCTGAAGATGAACGTCACAGTTCTACCCTGAAGACGAACGTTACAGTTCTACCCTGAAGACGAACGTTACAGTTCTACCCTGAATATTAAAGTTACAGTTCTACCCTGAAGATGAACGTCACAGTTCTACCCTGAAGATGAACGTTACAGTTCTACCCTGAAGACGAACGTTACAGTTCTACCCTGAAGATGAACGTCACAGTTCTACCCTGAAGATGAACGTCACAGTTCTACCCTGAAGATGAACGTTACAGTTCTACCCTGAATATTCAAGTTACAGTTCTACCCTGAAGATGAATGTTACAGTTCTACCCTGAAGATGAACGTCACAGTTCTACCCTGAAGATGAACGTTACAGTTCTACCCTGAAAATTCAAGTTACAGTTCTACCCTGAAGATGAACGTCACAGTTCTACCCTGAAGATGAACGTTACAGTTCTACCCTGAAGATGAACGTTACAGTTCTACCCTGAATATTCAAGTTACAGTTCTACCCTGAAGATGAATGTTACAGTTCTACCCTGAAGATGAACGTCACAGTTCTACCCTGAAGATTAACGTTACAGTTCTACCCTGAAGATGAACGTTACAGTTCTACCCTGAATATTCAAGTTACAGATCTACCCTGAAGATGAACGTCACAGTTCTACCCTGAAGATGAAAGTTACTTTTCTACCCTGAAGATTCAGTTCTACCCTGAAGATGAACGTCACAGTTCTACCCCGAAGATGAACATTACAGTTCTACCCTGAAGATGAACGTCACAGTTCTATCCTGAAGATGAACGCTACAGTTCTACCCTGAAGATGATTGTTACAGTTCTACCCTGAAGATTCAGTTCTACCCTGAAGATGAATGTTACAGTTCTACCCTGAAGATGAACATTACAGTTCTACCCTGAAGATGAACGTCACAGTTCTATCCTGAAGATGAACGTTACAGTTCTACCCTGAAGATGATTGTTACAGTTCTACCCTGAAGATTCAGTTCTACCCTGAAGATGAATGTTACAGTTATACCCTGAAGATGAACGTTACAGTTCTACCCTGAAGATGAACGTCACAGTTCTACCCTGAAGATGAACGTTACAGTTCTACCCTAATAATGAACGTTACAGTTCTACCCTGAAGATGAACGTCACAGTTCTACCCTGAAGATGAATGTTACAGTTCTACCCTGAAGATGAACGTTACAGTTCTACCCTGAATATTCAAGTTACAGTTCTACCCTGAAGATGAATGTCACAGTTCTACCCTGAAGATGAAAGTTACTTTTCTACCCTGAAGATTCAGTTCTACCCTGAAGATGAACGTTACAGTTCTAACCTGAAGATGAATGTTACAGTTCTACCCTGAATATGAACGTTACAGTTCTACCCTGAATATTCAAGTTACAGTTCTACCCTGAAGATGAATGTCACAGTTCTACCCTGAAGATGAACGTCACAGTTCAATCCTGAAGATGATTGTTACAGTTCTACCCTGAAGATTCAGTTCTACCCTGAAGATGAATGTTACAGTTCTACCCTGAAGATGAACGTTACAGTTCTACCCTGAAGATGAAAGTTACAGTTCTACCCTGAAGATGAACGTCACAGTTCTACCCTGAAGATTAATGTTACAGTTCTACCCTGAAGATGAACGTCACAGTTCTACCCTGAAGATGAACGTTACAGTTCTACCCTGAATATTCAAGTTACAGTTCTACCCTGAAGATGAACGTCACAGTTCTACCCTGAAGATGAAAGTTACTTTTCTACCCTGAAGATTCAGTTCTACCCTGAAGATGAACGTCACAGTTCTACCCTGAAGATGAACATTACAGTTCTACCCTGAAGATGAACGTTACAGTTCTATCCTGAAGATGAACGCTACAGTTCTACCCTGAAGATGATTGTTACAGTTCTACCCTGAAGATTTAGTTCTACCCTGAAGATGAATGTTACAGTTCTACCCTGAAGAGTAACATTACAGTTCTACCCTGAAGATGAATGTCACAGTTCTATCCTGAAGATGAACGTTACAGTTCTACCCTGAAGATGATTGTTACAGTTCTACCCTGAAGATTCAGTTCTACCCTGAAGATGAATGTTACAGTTCTACCTTGAAGATGAACGTTACAGAGTCTACCCTGAAGATGAAAGTTACAGTTCTAACCTGAAGATGAACGTCACAGTTCTACCCTGAAGATGAACGTTACAGTTCTACCCTAATAATGAACGTTACAGTTCTACCCTGAAGATGAACGTCACAGTTCTACCCTGAAGATGAACGTTACAGTTCTACCCAAATAATGAACGTTACAGTTCTACCCTGAAGATGAACGTCACAGTTCTACCCTGAAGATGAACGTTACAGTTCTACCCTGAATATTCAAGTTACAGTTCTACCCTGAAGATGAACGTCACAGTTCTACCCTGAAGATGAAAGTTACAGTTCTACCCTGAAGATTCAGGTCTACCCTGAAGATGAACGTTACAGTTCTACCCTGAAGATGAATGTTACAGTTCTACCCTGAAGATGAACGTTACAGTTCTACCCTGAATATTCAAGTTACAGTTCTACCCTGAAGATGAACGTCACAGTTCTACCCTGAAGATGAACGTCACAGTTCTGTCCTGAAGATGATTGTAACAGTTCTACCCTGAAGATTCAGTTCTACCCTGAAGATGAATGTTACAGTTCTACCCTGAAGATGAACGTTACAGTTCTACCCTGAAGATGAAAGTTACAGTTCTACCCTGAAGATGAACGTTACAGTTCTACCCTGAAGATGAACGTTACAGTTCTACCATGAAGATGAACGTTACAGTTCTACCCTGAAGATGAACGTTACTGTTCTACCCTAATAATGAACGTTACAGTTCTACCCTGAAGATTCAGTTCTACCCTAATAATGAATGTTACAGTTCTACCCTGAAGATGAATGTTACAGTTCTACCCTGAAGATGAACGTTACAGTTCTACCTTGAAGATGAACGTTACAGTTCTACCCTGAAGATGAACGTCACAGGTCTACCCTGAAGATGAACGTTACAGTTCTACCCTGAATATTCAAGTTACAGTTCTACCCTGAAGATGAACGTCACAGTTCTACCCTGAAGATGAACGTTACAGTTCTACCCTGAAGATGAACATCACAGTTCTATCCTGAAGATGATTGTTACAGTTCTACCCTGAAGATTCAGTTCTACCCTGAAGATGAATGTTACAGTTCTACCCTGAAGATTCAGTTATACCCTGAAGATGAACATCACAGTTCTACCCTGGAGATGAACGTTACAGTTCTACCCTGAAGATGAACGTTACAGTTCTACACTGAAGATGAACGTTACAGTTCTACCCTGAAGATGAACGTTACAGTTCTACCCTAATAATGAATGTTACAGTTCTACCCTAATAATGAATGTTACAGTTCTACCCTGAAGATTCAGTTCTACCCTAATAATGAATGTTACAGTTCTACCCTGAAGATGAATGTTACAGTTCTACCCTGAAGATGAACGTTACAGTTCTACCCTGAAGATGAACGTTACAGTTCTACCCTGAAGATGAACGTTACAGTTCTACCCTGAAGATGAACGTTACAGTTCTACCCTGAAGATGAACGTTACAGTTCTAACCTGAAGATTCAAGTTTCAAGTTGTATTAGTCGTATGTACAGGATACACTTTGTATAAATCGTCCAACGAAATCCTTACATGCAGGTTCCTTCTCGACAATGCAACAACAATAAGAAATAATAAAAGATAAGAATAGGATATAGTTATAGGTAACATTAGGGTTATAGGTAACATGATGGTAACATTAGGGTTATAGGTAACATTGCAGGTTATAGGTAACATTGGGTAACATTAGGGTTATAGGTAACATTAGGGTTATAGGTAACATTAGGGTTATAGGTAACATTGGGTAACATTAGGGTTATAGGTAACATTAGGGTAACATTAGGGTTATAGGTAACATTAGGGTAACATTAGGGTTATAGGTAACACTGTACCCTGACTCGCGACGCGAGCGTTGCAAAATAAATGTAGGAATCTATGTTTTTCAATTATTGCACCCACACTGGTCGCGTGCGTCAACGAGCGCCTGCGTTGCCAAGGGCTAAAATAGAAGTCCTTTCTAGATCGCGCTGCAAGTCCTGCCTCTCCCATCTCCTCATTGGTTTATAGAAGCAGGTACCCACATGCCATCTCCTCATTGGTTATACCCACGTGGGTGATTGAAAGACGAACTATGTTGCCAGTCGGCGTAGTAATACTATGAAAGTTTATATGCCAATCACAATATAAGTTCAAAGATGAAAAAGACTGGAAGGAGGAAAGATGATTAGAAACGATTCGGTTGACCGTTTTATGTGTGGATTAATTGTCAGAGTAGAGGACCTTGTGCATTTCAGGTAAAATAACAACTCAATGTTTATATCCCAGGACAAATTAGCTAGCAAGTGCAAGCTAACTAGCTAAATTGCCATAAATGTTTAATGCTTTTCGACCTTTTCTACCGAAGTCGATGCCTGTCCTTGTTCGGGCGGTGCTCGGCGATCGACGTCACCGGTCTTTTAGCCATCATTGATCTATGTTTCATTTTCCATTGGTTTTGTCTGGTCTTCTTACACACCTGGTTCCAATCCCATTAATTAATTGTTGTGTATTTAACCCTCTGTTTCCCCTCATGTCCTTGTCAGAGATTGTTTATTGTTATGCTCATGGTTTATGGATTGGTGTGCGACGGGTTTGGTGTAGGGGGACAAAATAAATGTATGTACGATGAAGCACGCTCGCAGCCGGTTTGGGTTCCGTGTCAGGGTTTTAGGTAACATTATGGTAACATTAGGGTTATAGGTAACATTATGGTAACATTAGGGTTATAGGTAACATTATGGTAACATTAGGGTTATAGGTAACATTATGGTAACATTAGGGTTATAGGTAACATTATGGTAACATTAGGGTTATAGGTAACATTATGGTAACATTAGGGTTATAGGTAACATTATGGTAACATTAGGGTTATAGGTAACATTATGGTAACATTAGGGTTATAGGTAACATTATGGTAACATTAGGGTTATAGGTAACATTATGGTAACATTAGGGTTATAGGTAACATTATGGTAACATTAGGGTTTTAGGTAACATTATGGTAACATTAGGGTTATAGGTAACATTATGGTAACATTAGGGTTATAGGTAACATTATGGTAACATTAGGGTTATAGGTAACATTATGGTAACATTAGGGTTATAGGTAACATTATGGTAACATTAGGGTTATAGGTAACATTATGGTAACATTAGGGTTATAGGTAACATTATGGTAACATTAGGGTTATAGGTAACATTATGGTAACATTAGGGTTATAGGTAACATTATGGTAACATTAGGGTTATAGGTAACATTATGGTAACATTAGGGTTTTAGGTAACATTATGGTAACATTAGGGTTATAGGTAACATTATGGTAACATTAGGGTTATAGGTAACATTATGGTAACATTAGGGTTATAGGTAACATTATGGTAACATTAGGGTTATAGGTAACATTATGGTAACATTAGGGTTATAGGTAACATTATGGTAACATTAGGGTTTTAGGTAACATTATGGTAACATTATGGTACCATTAGGGTTATAGGTAACATTATGATAACATTAGGGTTATAGGTAACATTATGGTTATAGATGACATTGGGGTAACATTAGGGTTATAAGTGAGTGTGTGTGTGAGAGAGAGAGAGAGAGAGAGAGAGAGAGAGAGAGAGAGAGAGAGAGAGAGAGAGAGAGAGAGAGAGAGAGAGAGAGAGAGAGAGAGAGAGAGAGAGAGAGAGAGAGAGAGAGAGAGAGAGAGAGAGAGAGAGAGAGAGAGAGAGAGAGAGAGAGAGAGAGAGAGAGAGAGAGAGAGAGAGAGAGAGAGAGAGAATACTGCCCACAAAATGAGGTGGAAACTGAGCTGCACCTTCTCACCTCCTGCCAAATGTATGACCATATTAGAGACACATATTTCCCTCAGATTACACAGATCCACAAAGAATTCAAAAACAAACCCAATTTTGATAAACTCCCATATCTATTCGATGAACTACCACAGTGTGCAGTCACAGCAGCAAGATTTGTGAACTGTTATCCAAGAAAAGGGAAACCAATGAAGAACAAAGACCATTGTAAATACAACCCATATTTATGTTTATTTATTTTCCCTTCTTTAATTAACTATTTGCACATCGTTACAACACTATATAGACATAATATGACATTTGAAATGTCTTTATTCTTTTGGAACTTGTGTGAATGTAATATTTACTGTTCATTTGGTTTATTTCACTTTTGTTTATCAACTTCACTTGCTTTGGCAACGTAAACATATGTTTCCCATGCCAGTAAAACACCTCAAATTGAATTGAGAGAGCATGTGAGGGAGGGAGGGAGGGAGGGAGGGAGGGAGGGAGGGAGGGAGGGAGGGAGGGAGGGAGGGAGGGAGAGAGAGAAGAGAGAGAAGAGAGAGAGAGAGAGAGAGAGAGAGAGAGAGAGCGAGAGAGACAGAGAGAGAGAGAGAGAAAGTAAGTAAGTATCATCATCCCATGTTCTCTCAGTCTACTCTTCTCTGGCTTCAGTCCCACAACTGGGAACCAACATGGGATTTCTCCCAAAGGAGTTGGTATGGAGGATGGGAATTAAATGGGGAAAGCCAGGTGGCAACAGAAACATTCCTGCTGTCCAATGGACGCTGAGGGTTGGGAAAACCGACTCCGGCACAGCTTCGGAGAGAGAGAGAGATAGAGACCCACAAAACACCTGGTGGTGTGTAAGCGATATTGAAAATTCACATGTGGAGCCTGATCACGAGGGGAAAGTGGGTGGAAGGAAGGGAGGGAGGAAGGGAGGGTGGAATGGGGGAGGAGTAAAACGGAGGAGTGTGTAGAGCATTCCTATGGCCTAGCCTTTGAAAACGAGTGAAATCAGAGATCCCTATATGACACGACCATCGCCTGTCAGCAGACCAATATGCCTGTCGCTCAGTGTCAATGGAGAGAGAATGAGAGGGGGAGGACAATGGCAGGAGATAGGGGAGGAGGGGAAGGGTCTGTATAGCAAGTGCTGTGTGTCTCTCTGAAGAACCACATGCAGTAGGTGTGTTTGGCAACTTGGTGATCATGTAATCACGTTGGTAACCATGGAATGAAGTTGATAATCATTGTGTTCATTGGACAGGGGAGGTGCCATTTCTGAGCCATGTCAGTTTGTGTTTTGTATTTTGGATCGTAGGTGAGTGTCTCTGGCGGTGGGTCCAGGTGCTTCCTGTTTGAAAGTAGTCCCTGTAGCCTACATGTATCCCATCTACCCAGACCTATGTCTCCCCGGGAGGTGCTGATGCATACCTAAGCACATTTACTGCATGTTTTTACCTGACACCAGTGACACCAGTGACAGTGATTTGTGACGTATTAAGCTACACCAACGACACACTACAAGGGGATCAGTTGGGGCCTGAATAATGTCTAATGTCTGGGCCTATAGACAGCCTGTCCCAGACCTGGGTTCAAATACGTTCTGTGTTTGCTTTAGCTTGCCTGGATGCTGGGTTTCCACTTTTCTTCACTTTTGTACTTTTTCTGCTATTGGGTCCATTGTGGCAGGCAAGCTCAATCGAGAACAGTTGAAGTATTTGAAATGGTTTCGAATAGTATTTGAACCCAGGTCTGGCCTGTCTGAGTATAACACCAGATGGGATGTGTATAAATTATCTGTCACACCAACACCCCCCGAATCCTCCCCCCTCACCCCCCGAATCCTCCCCCCTCACCCCGTGTCCCCTCCACTGTGCGCCTGATCAGATTGGCCAGCAGGTGTGTTAGAAGAGGGGGGGTAATAGAAAATGTTACACCTCACCATTTGGTTATTTTAGATATGATACCCACCACCGCATCATAAATGAACAATGTGTGCTATTCGCCACGGAACTCTCCCCGGAGTGTCACAAGACCCGTCTCGGGCCAATGAGGTACGTGCGGGTGGTGCTCAGCCAATGGGGGTTGAGCGAGGATCAATGCCCCGGTGACGTTTTGTGGGACTTGTTGACAGTTGAAAACAGGTCACCATTCGTCTTGTGCCAAGGTGTCTAACGGGCCAACACCTACTGTGCATTATGTTAAATAAATAAGAAGGGTTTAGCATGGCAATACTAATATTCTGTAATCCGCTCATTTCGGCACTCGGGGGACTCTAATTCTACTGCTGATAGGCGATATAATTCATCTTTTGAAAAATAACTCTTACTATCAAGAAGAAATACAGTACATTTAGTTTGGCTTGGCTGCATTGACAGGACATCTTAGAAGTCTCACAAAACAGGGTTAGATAAACGTAACAAACAGAAAAATCTATTTTTAATTTGATTTATGATACCTTTCTGTTTCTTATTGCCAGCAGATGTTAAATCCATGTAGAATCAAAGCTTGTGGATTTCAGTGAATGTTACAGCATATTCACGGAGCATTAGATGAGTTCATGAGAAGAGGAGGCCTTGCATGGAGGTCTATGTGAACCAGTTGTACTGTAGTCTGTATTCTCACACAGAGGAAACCACAGGAGTAGAATTAGAACAATTAGGATCACATGGGAGGAACTAGCTGCTAAAGATAAAGCTGCTACAGTATATCAAGAGAGAGAGAGAGAGAGAGGGAGAGAGAGAGGGTGTGTGTGAGAGAGAGAGGGTGAGAGAGAGGGTGTGTGAGAGAGAGAGAGGGTGAGAGAGAGAGGGGGAGAGAGAGGGTGAGAGAGAGAGGGTGAGAGAGAGGGTGTGTGAGAGAGAGAGAGAGGGTGAGAGAGAGAGAGAGAGAGAGAGAGAGGGTGTGAGAGAGAGAGTTCACTTTAGTTTATTATCAATTTCACTTGCTTTGGCAATGTAACCATATGTTTCCCATGCCAATAAAGCCCCTTAAATTGAATTGAAATTGAATTAAGAGCGAGAGAGAGAGAATCATCATCCCATGTCCTCTCAGTCTCCCCCCTCTCTGGTTTCAGTCCCTTTTTGACACCTGATTCAACACAAATGGGAACCAACATGGGATTTCTCCCAAAGGAGCTGGGATGAAAGGTAGAAAGGAAATGGGACAAGCCCGAGTGGCAACAGAAACATTCACGCTGTCCAATGGATACTGAGGGTCGGGAAAATCGACTCCGGCCCAGCTCCGGAAATCTGACTCCGGCTGGTCAGCCTGTCACCGGCACCGGCCAGGCCCTAGCCGTATTATCTTTCCATGTAATCAGAGGCTTGGAGGGCCATGCCAAACTCTCCTCCCCTGCTCTACACCATATTAGCTATTTAATTAATGGCCCACACATGGATTTTGTTTTCACAGAAACCATAAACGGAAGTCATTTCACTGTGGAACAGTTGCATTTGTGATTTTTCAGTCTATCTAAGTGGGTGCAGATGTGGCATGCTGTTAGACCCAGAGCCATAAACACTCTATATACAAATTAGTGGATTCAGCTATTTCAGCCACACCCGTTGCTGACAGTTGTATAAAATTGAGCACACAGCCATGCAATCTCCATAGGAAAACGTTGGTAGTAGAATGGCCTTACTGAAGAGCTCAGTGACTTTCAACGTGGCACCGCCACCTTTCCAACAAGTCCTTTTGTCAAATTTCTACCCTGCTAGAGCTGCTACGGTCAACTGTAAGTGCTGTTATAGGAAACATCTAGGAGCAACAACGGCTCAGTTGCGAAGTAGTAGGCCACACAAGCTCACAGAACGGGACCGCCGAGTGCTGATCGTCTGTCCTTGGTTGCAACACTCCTTACTGAGTTCCAAACTGCCTCTGGAAGCAACGTCAGCACAAGATCTGTTTGTTGGGAGCTTCATGAAATGGGTTTCCATGGCTGACCATCCGCGCACAAGTCTAACATCATTATGCGCAATAACAAGCGTTGGCTAGAGTGGTGTAATGCTCGCCGCCATTGGACTTTGAATCAGTGGAAATGCATTCTCTGGTGTGATGAATCACGCTTCACCATCGGGCGGCAGGGTAGCCTTGTGGTTAGAGCGTTGGACTAGTAACCGGAAGGTTGCAAGTTCCAACCCCCAGCTGACAAGGTACAAATCTGGTACAAATCTGTCGTAACCCACTGTTCCTAGGCCGTCATTGAAAATAAGAATTTGTTCTTAACTGACTTGCCTGGTTAAATAAAGGTAAAAATAAAAAAAATAGTACTGATGGACGAGTCGTGCTAGGTCCCTTAGTTCCAGTGAAGGGAAATCTTAACGCTTCAGCATACAATAACATTCTAGACTATTATGTGCTTCCAATGTTGTGGCAACAGTTTGGAGAAGGCCCTTTTCTATTTCAGCACAAAACGAGGTCCATGTAGAAATGTTTTGTAGAGATCCGTGTGGATGAACTAGACTGGTCTGTCCAGAGCCCTGAACTCAACCCCATCGAACACCTTTGGGATGAACTGGAACGCAGACTGCGAGCCATGTCTAATCGCCTTACATCAGTGCCAAAACTCACTAATGCTCTTGTGGCTGAATGGAAGCAAGTCCCCGCAGCAATGTTCCAACATCTAGTGGAAAGCTTTCCCAGAGTAGTGGAGGCTGTTACAGAAGCAAAGGGGGACCAACTCCTTATTAATGCCCATGATTTTGGAATAAGATGTTTGACAGGCAGGTGTCCACATACTTTTGGTCATGTAGTGAATATAGAGAGTTAAGACATTGAGGTTTCTGCATTATGGTGGATTTACCTGACGCTACATTCCATGGCAGCCATGTTAGCTCCACTTGGGCAATATTGACCAATAGCAGTTCACAGAATTTTCTACATTTTAAACAATGCTATGTACAATAGTCCAAATTCTCATCATTAATGGATAAATAGAATGCTAAAAGGCGCTAACATGGCGTCCATTCTAAAAGTTGGCCCAGCTCTCTGGTTAGTTCTATTCACCACCCCATTACACTTTGGGTGTTTAAATCCCACAACTTTTTAACACATGAATCATCATTAGTCATGACCGGAACACGTGAAGACTATAAATATAATATGATTGCTCATACAGTTAATTACATACATTATTATTTCCCCTGACATGGAGACATTTCTAATCAAATGTTGCTTTCTTCCTCTTCACGGGAGGTTATTAATAACTGAGC